>NW_026623258.1:2811306-2899763 GCF_030028575.1 Malurus melanocephalus | reverse complement strand
GGGTCTTCCATACGGTCTCTCACAGGTGCTTACTGGTTTTGGTGGTTGCTGGTTTCGGTGGTGACTGGTTTCAGTGGTTACTGGTTTTGGTGGTTACTGGTTCCTCAGCTTCTCTCTCTGAGGACAGTGTCTGCATGTGCTAAGCAGTTCACAGATGGTCTGAATCTGACCATATCAGCCTATGAGCTGAATGTTTGTGCCACTTCTTAGACACTCATCTCTAGCAAAGATCCTTGCATGATATTTTGGTTGGGAATTAAAAATAAAATTAAATAAAAAAGAAAGTAGCCTGTCTCATTAAACTTTCCCAAAGAAACAATAAAGAGGCATCTAATCCTCTTGGTGTTCTGAAACAAATCCTGTTTTAATTTGTGGTTAGTTACATAAATGTTTCAGGAGCAGTCCTTGATTCATTGTCCTGTTATCCCAAGAGAAGTCAAGTCCCAGAGAGATATGATGAAGGGCAGAAGGATGGGACCATGCAAAAGGTCTTGATGGTGGTCAGGAAAATGCTAATTTGACTCAGCCTTGGTCTGCCACATCAGTAGCTTGAAAACCTCATCTTGCCTGCTCAAACTGAGTATATTTGATATTAAATCAATGAGACACAATAAAAATTCCCTTGAAGGAGTTTTCTGTATTTACACTCCTCAGAGCTGGTCTGGTTTTATATGATGCTTATTTTCTGATTACCAGTGGTTCTGGCTGTGGACAGAGCTCCAACCAGCAGCCAAGGGGGATTTGCAAGGAGCTCTGAGTCTGTGATATGATGATACARTGTTTGGCTTTGCTTTTCAGCCAGACATTCTGTCCATGGCTCACGTGCGATGCCTCACGCCCTCCCCTGCTCTTCTATTCACATCTGCAATGTCTTTAATAATGATAATATCKGGAAACTTCACCAGTATTGTGAACTTTTTCAGGTATGTGTGTGTAGGGTTTCCATTCGTATTCCCTGTGCTCCTGGGTTTTACATTGTTTGTAAGGATTTGCAATATCTTTTCGAGCCTGGGCTATTTCTAACCAATATTGGGGAGGGTAGGAGAGAAGAAAAAAAAGGACTTGGGAACCAGCACCTTTGCAATGCATGRATGCTCCTGTCACTATAAACTTAAATGAATGTGATTCATCCTCATTGAAATGAATCTGGAATGTTCAGATAATTCTAAATTTTTCATTATTTGTGTTAGAAAGGAAATAAATGGAAGAACTACTAAATTTATACAAATATTCACCATTTTAATTGGAGATGTGAACACCCAGGATCTGCAATGCAGGCCTGGCATTCCTGGATTATCTCACCCAAGTTTAATGCTGTCTAATTTTTTTTCTTTTCTTCCAGTTTTATTGCATGGCTTTTCTATGGCATAACTATTTCTGGGCTCCTGTATTTGAAAATCAAGAAACCAGAACTGCCAAGATCTTACAAGGTAAAGTAATGACATAAATCCTTCAAATATTTTCCTATATTGTTCAAATGACTAAGAGAACATTAAGAGAAAAGAGTGAGCACTGGTGGCTTACAGATTGTGGTTGTCCTTCATTAATAATTTTTCAAGTTTTGTCTCAGCAAAGTCTACAACGGGTGAGATAGTCAAGGTTCAATTCTCTGTCTTGATAAGCTAAAATGCCCTGACTCCTCATTTTGAAAAATACATCTACCATATCCTCTTTTTTTTTCTAATAGATTTAAGTGGTAAATGAAGGAAGATTCTGATCAACAATATAGTCCCCTGTCTGTGCTTGCAGACCTTGGATAAACTGCTTGGAGGGTAGCCCAGGCGTAATAGTCTTGCAGACCAATAAATAACTCAGGTGGAGCGCCCCAAGTCCTTTGAGATGACCAGGGGACAGGTTTGTTTCCAACAAAATAGCWAAGAGGAAGGACATCAGGAGTCACRTGTTCTTCTCCTGATGCCATGAATGAGCTGTTCTGCAGTGTTTCCTCAGTGACTGAGGATTATCAGCAAATGCACAAGCCTCTCTCCTTTATGGAAGGGTGGCTTCAAATTGAAGTTTAAATGCYTTCTGACCAGGCTTACAGAAATTGYTTCTGAGATTGCCTGTGCACATGTCTGTCAACAGGTGGATAAACCTTTCAGTGCAAGGGTGCAAAGCTGATTTGCATACAATTGTTCTGTGTTTTGTCTACAGCTTGGCTTTTAGATACCAGGTAGTTGGGAGAGCAAGAACAGACCTGGTGTTAAACCCAGTAGTTTGCATCTTCAGGTCTAGAAGAGCAGGCAAGACCAGGGATTAGGGKGTAGATCTTGCAGAGATGTTCAGCCTAGGAGTGGGGGTAGCCTGGGAAACACTGTGTCTGGATTAATTATATTTCCAGGTAATATCTCAGGTTGCAGAAAGGTTTCATCTAAAAAAGCTTCTGCAGAAGTTCCACCCGCCGTGGCCCAGAATTACATGAGTCTTTATGCTGKTGTTTTGCTTTCACAGGTCCCAATTATCATCCCCATAATCGTGCTGATGGCAGCTGTGTACCTGGTGTTAGCTCCCATCATTGATCAACCCCAAATGGAGATCCTCTACATCGTCCTGTTCATTTTCAGTGGTGTTGTTTTTTATTTCYCACTGGTTCGCTTCAAGTACCACCCTCGCTTTTTGCAGAAAGTCACTTTACACCTCCAGTTGTTGCTGGAAGTTGCTCCARCTACCAAGGATGCAAACTGAGATAACATCCTCCCTTCCCATGGCTGCCTACACCTCATGGTTTATCCCAACACCTTGGTTTTCAAGGCTCACAAAAGATTCTCTGTAAAGAGGAATGAGTAGAACGAGAGTGACACTAAGTGTCCAGGTGTAATGGACTACAGACATGACTCCTCATGTTTCCTTAAAATTCTGGGGACATGTTTTTCTCCTTTTCAGCTCTGCTTTGGCAAATTCCATACAKATTCCAAAGGAATATGTCCTTTTGTATTTTTCATCCCAAGAAGGGCTATTTGTCAAAATCTCAGATATTATTTTTCAAGGCAAAAGGCAGCAAAAGATAGACAGTTAAATACTATTCTTCTACGGCCTGGGTCCCTAAGCCATTCCTGGCAATGCCTTTAATTATTTCCACCTAGTTCTGCCCACTGTGACTGTAGAGCATCTCAAATCAATAAAGTAAGGGCTCACCATACCCACAACAATACAACTCTGGTATTCACTCTGGAAAGACCTTGCTTGTTCCAGTCCCAGGTGCACAGTCACAACAGTCCTTTCTCTGTCTCAAAAATCATCCCACATCTCCCACAGAGAAACCACTGACACAAGACAAGAAGTACTTTAAAACTCTGTCAATTTACTTGATTAAGAGTGCAGTTGTCATCTGGGATCCATCCATTCATGAGGACACAGCAGCATCACTCAAATGCCACCATTCACCTAATATGTTTCCCATAATTCCCCTGAAGACAACTGACTTCTTTTGTGACAAAGTAAGAAAAAAAACCCCRAACAACCCAACCAAAAACTCTGGAGCATATGTGCCAGCAAGACACTCTGCCTAGGAATTAAAGAAACCACATACTGGGCTACATTAGGAGAAGTGTGGCYGGCAGATGAAGGAAATACTCTGTCTCTTTGGACTCAACACCTGAAATCCCKCATCCAGTGTTGGGCCCTGGTGTTCAAGACGGAGTTGTGAAGACCACAGAGCCAGTTGYCCTAATAGCAACTCAGAGTAACAGCCACAAACTGTGGCTTGAGATGTGCAGGCTGGACTTAGGGAAAAATTCTTCACCATGAGGAGCAGTGTGCAGGAAGGTAGTGAAATCTCAGTTCTCTTACATTTTCCACCACAACCATTTCCACCATATGATTCTAAAGGCACAGCAAAGAAGTCACGGGCTGTGCTCTCACCCACACCTAATACACWGAAGTCACTGTTGTTTCCCATTATCTTGAGGCTCAACTGTTTTCTTCCTGTTTTAGGGGACAGAGCGGTGCTATGTGCTGCTTTCTTCCATTTTCTGGATTGTTCCGGGATGAGATCTGTCCTGTCATAGGCTAAAAAGGTCTAGGAGTTAGTCCCTAAGATGCCTTGTTAGATCTGAAAGTACTAAGAGTTATTCAGGTCAACTTTTTGTCAGCATTCTTCTACAGAACCTGCTGCAGTTCTGCTACCTTTTACCWAACCTGCTACAATCCTAGAATAGGGTCACTTGATCCTTCATGCCTCTTCCAGCCCATCTCAGAGCTGTGCATCKGATTACAATCTCATTCTTCAATGCCACCCCTTCTGTTCCTCTGAGTGGTGCAGAGATGCACCAAGAGTCTGTTTTCCCAAGTATTAGGTATGATTAAGGGATAGGCCAGTTGTCACTCATCCAAATCCTTAGCTTTAACAGTGTTTAGGAGGATTTCCTTCCACTGATTTTTACTGGAGTTGCCAACAAAGGTCAATGAAGGAATAGTTTTTCCTCCTGAATCCCTTGACAATGTAAAATTCTYGAGATACCTTCTTTAAAGGACTGATGAGGTCAGGAGCTCTTGGTTACCTTCCCCCCACTGCCCAGGCTCTTAATCTGGTGTCAAGGAAAGGTCTTAAAAGASCTGCATCTCAGCTACTTACCTAAAAATTAGAATAATACAATTTCTCTGACTATCAGTTTTTGGAAACAAGCTCTGTTTCCTACACCTGTTTGTGAAGCCTACCACATGGTAGGCTGTGCTCTAATAAAGAAAACAAAAAGACTTAGCACTTTTAATAAATAGACTTTTTATATTACTGGTTTGTGTATGGGTATAGGGGAGCTGGAAAGCTGCAATTATCATACTCTGCGCCAATCTCATTTTCTATAGATATTATTGTAATAAGATTTTTTTTTATTATTGCCTAGGATTTGCAGGTGTTTATCATGCCAAAACATGATGCTGAAAGCTCAGAGAATTGCAAGATAATTGCAATAAAATGGGCATTACAATGAAGTGAGTTAATGTGTCTGTTTCTGTTTTTCATCCAAGAAAAACAATTCCACAGAAATTTTACTGCACGATCATAAACAATCAGCATTAGACTTATCTCTCCTCGGTCAGAAGGTTTAACAACATGCGTGGGTGCTTATGTGCGCGTACACTCATTTTTCAAAATGATTGCTTATCTACTCAACCCCAGCATATGTAAATTGGAATCTCTTTTTCCTTCATGAGACATTTACAATGCAAGTGCCAGCAAGAGGAGGCAGCACATCTTTATCATTCCTTCCTGCAGCACAGTGACAACGTGACGGTGGACAGAGCTCTGTAGCTGCTGCTTGGGCAGGTTGTACTATGAGATCTTATTGGTCCTGTCTGTTTCCAAAACTCCAGGTCCCTGTGACCTGTGCTTAGCTCCTTTCTTCATGGGCKAAGAGGAAAAATGGACTATCAACATTAACCTCAAGATAAACATAAGRTCTGTACTTCAGCTCAAGACCCTGAGTATAATTGAATCTCTGCAGCAACCAGTTGGGAGTTTTACCTTGGTGCACAAAGCTGAATGTATTCTGGGCTTTTTCCTGATTTCTTCAGGATCATCAGAGGTGGGCTACACATGGGGATAGTAAAGGACTGTACATTGTGTGAGAGAATACAGAAAATCCTCCTTCGGTGGTTTTCTAGTCAGACATRCTTACATGCCCAAGTTCAAGCAGTTGCTGTGATTTGTGGTTGAGGACAAAATTTCTGCTTGGGTGGGACAGAACAGAATTCATGGTGACTTTAATTTTCCTCTGTTCAAGAAACACAGTTCAGCCACTTAGATTGACTGGGTGTATCTGAACAGTTCTCAGCCAGTGCAGAGGGTTTGGTGTTTAGTCTCTCCTGCATTCCTGGGACACAGGAAACAAACAAGGCCTCACTGGACCCTCTTAGCAGTGTTGACTTGCTCTCCAGGTAATCACATTGAGGGGATTGTAGACCTCTTTTCAGAGATGAAATAAATACAGTCATCTCTGGGAATCACAGACCATTCCAATCTAGGCTGGAATGGACCCCTGGAGGTCTCTTATCCAACTTCCTTCTTGAAGCAGGACTATTATCATCCTAAAGTAGATTACTTGTGCCTCTGTCTCTTCATGTTTTGGAAAACAYTGAGGATGGAGAGCCCACCATTTCTCTGCACTGCTTTCTGGAAAAAGAAATTTTGCTGTAGCTCAATCTTAACATCTCAAGCTGTAGCTTGTGRCTGTTGCCCTTCCCTGTATCATCTTCTCCTAACAAAGAGGTTGGCTCCATCATTTTTTAAACTTTCTTTCATGGAGCCATAGGTTGCTGTTATGTTGCCTCTTCTTTTTGCCAGACTCAATAAGCCCAACTCAACAAGCTTCTTCAGGTAGGCAAAGTGCTCTGGACTTCTGTCTTGGTACTTTTTGCTGAACTCTCCMCAGTTTCTCTGCTTTCCTTTTGAACTGGGAAGAGGTCAGAAAATTGAATGTGTGCACCAGTCACTTGTAAGAGCTTCAGCTGACTTAGTTGAAAGCAAGGGAAAGCCCTTATTTTGTACAGTTGGTGCTCTTATTAGAAACTTCATCTAGGCTGTGATAAATCCAGCATTAGGATGACTCAGTCTAAGCAGTGCAGGGGGATCTACATCTTGCMCTTTACCATTTATTGATTAGTTAGTTGGATACTGTCAGGGTCTTATTGTATGTGACTCATTCCTCATGAAGGAGTGATTTTTGCTAAAAAAGGTTGCACACCACGTGGGYGGTCTTAGGTGTGTGAACTAGCAGTGAGATTAATGGGTAGTGAAATAACCCATCTGTTTTTAGAATTGAGCTACCATGTCATGTGTGTCCTCAGAGAGAGTGAGCCCTATGGCTTGAGTGTCTGGCAGATAAATGATCATCTTTTCCTTCTAAAGGCTGGTCATCACTTCTTATTGTTTAATTTCATGGACCATGCCCTGGTTTCCAAGCGGTGACATGAAAGACAGCAGGGAAAATGAGAAGTAGCTTGAAAGAGAATTCCTGTCCATGCAAGTTTTGGCTTGTCTGAATTACCTATGTAAAAACAAGCCAATTTTACCTATGTAAAATCCAGACATGGACAACACCCAAACAACAAAGACATGTGTCCAGCAGTTCTGAAATGACAGTTTTGTTTGGTTTTTTTTTTTTTTTTTTTGCTAAATAGTAATTAATTTCCTTTCTGTTTGTACATTCTAGGCCTATTCTTCAGATCACAATCTGTTTTCSCCACRGCATGTCTGTGTCATTAACAAAGCAGAGCAACAGTTCAGTGTTTTGCCTTTTTTCATTGCTCAGACTGTGGTTGCCAAACTTCATCAACAGGTCATGATTCCTTTGAAGGGATGGCACCAGAATGCAAACAGATTTCCAGCAGAAGGTAKGACCCCTGGCACAAGGGGCACCACCACAGCCCCACCCAGTTCCTGAATTCCTAGGAGCCCAGAGCTGCCCCCAGGATCTCTCAGAGTATTGGTCCTGCTGTCTTTCTCCTTTGCTGTGGCCTTACTCCAGGGCTCTGAGTGCTCAGCTTTCCACTGACATCCCACCCTGTTTTAAAGTGGGTTAATGACACCTTGGTCTGGCTGAGCTGTTATTAAGCTTAGTTCATTCATATTTTCAAATAAAAGGAAATAATCTCATCTCACGGAAGAGGGAGCAGGAGGATCAAACAATGCCAATAGTCTTCTTTCTCCCTAGGCCAAACCCTCCCTCTTACCTATACTTTTACAATCTTTAAAAGTGTGCAGGGCCTGCAGAAAATATGGAGGGTTTTGTTCTGGGTGAAGGGCCACTCTGGTAATTTGGAGGGCCACCAGCTAAGCCACCCTTTTGGTGTCCTTGGATGGCTCCCAGTCCACTGGGGCTATGTGGGCACTCTGCAGGAAAGGRCCATGCTTCATGCACAGCAAGAAAATGCAGAGGAGCTTGGATCTATTTGAGCTGCAAACTATCCCAAGGCCCWGGGACCCTGGGATCCCCAAAACCTGCAGAGAGCTTCACCCCTTGGAGCAAGAAGAAAAGCTTGGACCAGATCCAATCCTACCAGGATTCTCATGCACCAGGCACAAGCATGTCCATGGGTAAAGGAGCAGATGGTCACTTTTCATTCCCTTGGAGCCACCTGGACTTCAGGCCACYGTGGAAGGAGAAATGATCCTTAAAAATTCCCTGCAGTCTCTACCAGCTTCCCAAAGGGTCCTCTCATCCCATGTCCCCCAGCACCAAATCTTTCTACTCCTCCTGCTCTGAGGACTGTGCTGCCAACCTGCCCAGCAACCCCCAGCCTGGTTTTCCAGGTTTTCTCATTTAGTTTACTTTGTGCCAAAAGTAGCATTCCTCAGATTTACAATGCAAAATAYCTCTCAGACAGCACCAAACTTTACTCAGGAGTCCTGAATATGGGCAAAGGACAGGGATTGGGGGATCTGGAGTAGCCATTGGCACAGATGGAGATGATGGGGAGGGCATTGCACAGCTGTGGGCTGAAACCTCAGCTTAACCTTGGCTTTCTTAAAATCACAGAATCATCAAGTCCAAWTGTTAACMCAGCATGGCCAAGCTACCACTAAACCATGYCCCTAAGCATCACATCTACACTTTTAAAAAATCCCTCCAGGGACAGTGATTCTACTACATCCCTGGATAGCCTGTTTYRATGCTTGATAACYYTTTCAATGAMGAAAYATTTCCTAATCTGATCTAAACCTTCCCTGGAGCAACTTGAGGCCATTTCTTCTTGCCCTGTTGCTTGTTTTGTGGAAGAAGAGACTCACRTCTCATTACAACTCCTCTCAGGTAATTGTAGAGAGCAATAAGATCTCCCCTAAGGCCAGACAAGTCCCCATRTCTGCTGTCCCAAAGGCAGGTGAGAGGGTCTGGAGAGCAGAGGGGCAGGGAGGTGACATCACAACAGACAGTGGGGCTGGCAGATGTCAGTGGCACTGGGTGATGAAAAGCTCAGCCTCTCCTTCCCCTGTGCCTGGACAGGACAGAGCTGAGGGTGAGCAATGGGGTCTGTCATGCCCAGGGAGTGGTTTCACTGTGCTTCCATGGGCACCTGCATGCAACCCCTGCCCAACCAGAGCTGGCTTCATCCACTGACATCGCAGAAAAGCTCTTTTTGGGGCAGGAGAGTGAGATCAAATAGCTCTGCCTGTAGTCAGACAGATGCCAGCTCTGGAGCAAGGGGGAAGGTAGTCCTGTGGCTGGAAGTGAAATTATGAATGGGAACACGTCCTGCCCTCTGCAGTAGTGTCCTCTGGTCTCTGTGTCTGTCTGTCCCTGTGTCTGTAGCCCAGGCACCCACAACCCAGCACCCACCACAGCCACGTGCTGAACAGCATTGGGGACACTTCACTTGTGCTGCAGAAAATACCCTGGGACAGGGGATTCTCCCAAGGGTCATGGCCATAGCCTGATGCAGTATTGGATAGAAAAAAAGKCAGCTTTCAGGCTGAAATCAGGGTGAGTCCTTGTGAAGTCAGGCAAATTCATGAAAACTGAATTATTCATCACTKTATTCAAAACATATCTATCCCCCTGCCATTTTGGAAATCCAGATGAAATGCTTTTGTGCTGCAGTTGAAAACCTCCAGAGGTACTTTTCTAATGCAGTTTAAAAATCTGGCTTGTTGTCTTGTCTTGAGATCAAAGCTGGYTGGGAAGCAGGAGCCACCTCCTGGAGCAGGAGGACCTTGCCCAGCTGAGCTCAGGGCTTGCTGGAAATTCACTGAGTAAAACTCAAGGCTCAAGTTGTGTAACTGAGCACAAAGTGAATCTGACTTTTTCATTATCCAAGGTGAGTGCCAACAGATAAACGCAGGGGATGATGGTGAAGGGTTAGTTACATGTATTTTTTCCATAGATGGAGCTTTGGTAGACGAAAGTTACCTATTTATTTGTGTTGGTCCCTAACACAAAGAAGCTGTAGCTGTGAGTTAAGACCTGCTTTTTTTTTTCTAGAAGAAGCCCCCTCAAAAATTAAACTATTTCCAAGAGACCATCTCAGTCCTACTGTGTCATACAATGCCTGAACAGTGCAGGAGAAACACATTTGTRTTTTCAGTGGATGCAGTTTACACCCTGGAACCCCAATTACTGTGCAGTTCAATGGGCTTTGCAAAGCATGACCCACAGAAATGCTTTGTGGGACAGTGCTCCCTCCAGAGGTGTTTTCTCAGAGGAGGAGGGACTGGCGAACAAACTCGGTATTCCCTTTCCAGCATTCCCTCAGGTAGGACAGGAGGGGAGCAKAGGGCTCCTGTGGCAGAAGAAAAGCAGAGCTATCAGTCCACCAGCTGGGCTTGTCCACAAGGAGGTATCTCCTTCTCCTGCATCTCCTGTAGGGAATACCTGGATCCATGCTCAAGGCATGTCAGCATCCACAGAGACGCTTTGTATGGCGTTAAGCAGAAATGGAGATGTCTAGCCCATATCATAAAGCTTGCAAAGCAAAGAAAACATGTAAAACACTACACCTGCTCTAGTATGTGAAAGGGTTATAGAAAATAAAGTTCAGAAGRGCAAAAACTTTGGCTGGTAACTCTGATGTCCCAGGGAGATATACTGAGAGTCACAAATGGCATCATCAATAACTAATTAATTCCTAAAAGCACGTTGATAATTAGCAGATTGCATCAACTATTGTCTCTTTGTTACTACTCAGAGTAGCAAATTCTCCAGGGTTATTTTAGGTTGCATTATGTGGCTTTTCTCAAGCCAATGTCCTGGGACCCATGTTGCCCCTGAAATATGACTGTCCTGTCTGTGGGAGSATCCACACTGTCCAGGACACTATCTTAGTGTCTTGTAGGGATGGCTTTGGCTTAGACTGGCTGGGGAGTGTAAGGGAGGAACAGGCACAACCACCATAAAAGCAAGAAAATCAACTCTGATATAAAACCTGCATCATTCACCACAAAGCCTGAAAACCAGCCCCACTCTGCTGCAGCAGTGCCATATTGGCGGCCGACATGGCCAAACTGCCCCTCACTTCCTGCTGAGGTTCTGCCAAAGCCCAGTGCAAGACACACAGCACTCTCTGAACTTCTTCCTCAAGGGAATTTCAGCCCCTGRTCACGTCCCAGACTTCAGTCTATGAAAACACAGCCAGATCCAGCTCCTGTTTCTGATGGGCTGTGTGGGTCACTGGGAGCTTTCAAACAGTCTGATGCATCTCCAGAGGAGACAGACAACAAATGGGATCCAGATGTGTCCTCCAGCACAAGGCTTTTCATTTGGAAGGAATTTCCCCAGATCTTCCCTGGRTTTTGCAGTCAGGGTTTCTCTCCTGTAATGTACAGCCATCTGGCTTCCCTCCAGCTCCCAGTCACAGCCCTGGCTTTCCAGCGGGTGAARGCACGGTCACAATTTTGCCTGCTCCTTTCCATTGCCACAGTCTGCTGCCTGTCCATTCCCTACACCCAGGGAGTGAAGATCCTGACTGTCCTGAGCACCCCACCCCGGTTCAGAAAGCCAAGCACGTTCTGGGCTGCATCCARAGCTGYGTGGCCAGCAGGYCAGGGAGGGGATTCTGCYCCTCTGCTCCACTCTGGTGACACCCCACCCACAGTCCTGCATCCAGCTCTGGGGTCRCCAGGACAGGAAGGATGTCAACCTCTTGAGTGAGGCCAGAAGTGGCCACAAAAGTTATCAGAGAGCTCAAACACCTCTCCAGGCTGAGACAATTGGGGTTGTTCTGCYGGGAGAAGAAAAGGTTCMAGGGASAMCTTAYAGCAACCTCCAGTAACTAAAGSSTACTGAAAAATGAGGACAAGCTTTTTAGTAGGGRCTTGTTGCAATGGGACAAGAGCAATGGTTTTAAACTGAAAGAGGATCAATTCAACTATGAGGATGAAAATTTTTGCAATGAGGATGTTGAGAAACACTGGCATAGGTTGTTCAGAGAGGTGGTAGGTGTGCCATCCATGGAACCATTCAAGGTCAGGCTGAACAGCAATAGTTGCTCTGAACAACCTGGAAGGTGTCCCTGCACATGGCAGGGGGGTTGGACAAGATGGCTTTTAAAGGTCCCTTTCAGYCCCAAACTGCTCTGGTTCTGATTCTTCCTTGGGAGTCCACAGCACACAGCGTGCATTTCTTGAAGAAAACAGGGCAGAGTCCTGCTGTAATGACCTGAGATGAAGCTTAAAGCTCACAGAGAAGACAGTGGAGCCAAGAACTGAGCCTGRGCTCCTTACAGCCTCCCTGCACCAKAAWTGGTGATGAAACATTTATTGATTGCAATGAAGCACTGCTGCACTGAGAGCTAAGGCAGGAGTCCATATGGCTCAGTGTTTCAAATCCYTTGCCTCAATATTTTTCCAGCTACAAAAATGTATGTATTTTTTCTTGCAGGCAGACATTTGGCAGTAGAGTTAAGTGAACTCTAAAGGCTGTTATGACTTAGACCCATCTTTGGGAGCCCAGTGATGCATGAGAAAGAGCTCAGTCTTTACAAACTCCTAAAAGCATGTATGACTACTGCACATTGCTTTTCCATTGAGACTTACAGACTACTTCCAGCATCACGGGTTAGGTTGTGGGCAGCCTCACATCAGTGCTGTGTCATCTTGTCTGTTTATTTGGTGAATTCTGATTTTCATAATTAATGCAGTAGAGAAATTCAACAGAGAATTCACTTGGGGGAAACAAATATGTCTGGGACTCCGAGGTTGAGGAATTTAAAACAAACTCTCTTTCAATAAAAGCAACCCATTAAGAGCATCTTGATTTCTATTTGAATATTTCAATTTAAAATGCTAGTTTAAAAAAGTAAATAAAACATGCTTCAGYTCTGCAAATTAAATTTATCTTCAGATAAAGTCTCTCCATTGAAAGATAACCCCAGGGTGAATTTTCCCTACATCTCATTTCTGCCCTGGGGTGTTTTCATAGCAGTCTGAGTCATCCAAAGCTCCCAAGCTGAATTAATTTCTGAATCTCATAGTTGATATCCCACAGACAAAGCCACATCAGTGATTCAGAAAAGCKCTGATTAATAGGGAGCAGGAGGAAGTCGGGCACTGCTGTTTGCCCCTGGCCATTTCCCCTCCTGCTGGTCCCAGCCTGGTTTCTGCAGGTCCCACACGATGCTGGGGATGGGGAAGCCTCATGTGTTGGTGCGAGGGTCTTGTCCCATCCCTTCCTCAAACCAGCAGCTGGGCAGCAGCTGCACCTTGAGCCATCTCCAGAGGCTGCAGCAGAGTCACAGCGAGCCCAGACAGCGCTCCTTTGCTCATGCTGCACATTGTCTCAGCTTCATCCTTTCCTGGAGTTCAGCTCCAGCCTCTCCAGCCCGTCCTGGCCCTGCACAGAAGGCTCTCCCACTGCTTGTTGCTCCTGTCTGCTGGAGGAGTGCTGAGCTGGGTTAGGAGGAGGAGGAGGAGACCCTTCCTCGCAGGGAAGGTGGGGCACTCACCAGAACTTCATGAGGTGACAAGTGACAGTCCTTAGTCAGCGAGCTCTGCCACGGGGTCTCCATCCTCTGTGTGTGGATGAGGTGCTGAGGACCTGCACACACCAGCAGCGATTACTCAGGCATGCAGAATTTTCAGCATTTTTGACTCCTCTGTTTATGCTGTGAATGTTTGCTGTGAACATTCAGCCTGTTTTGGGCACCGGGCAAGGGACACTGCCCCCAGACATGGAACAGAAATACTGATGGAGAATGTCAGAGTCCTCCATGAGCTCTGCGCTCCCAGTCCCCAGATCATCCTGTACCTTCAGCTGGGCTTGTTTTGGATGCAGTGAGAGGTGCAAACCCATCTGTGMCGGGGCTCTGCAGCACCACGCGGGTCCATGGCCGGGCCCTCCGGCGGGGTGGTTCTCCTGCTGCAGTTTGGTAGGTGGGCAGATGGTGCCATCAGGATGATTAACAGCACCAAAGCCAGCTTGCCAAGAGCCTATTGATTTTCCAGAAGKGTGACAAATCTTCTCCTTATGTACCAACCCTGAGACTGAAGTAATCTGCTTACAGCRGGAGGCAAGTCGGCTTTCAGCGTGATTTAGGGAGGGCTGGGTTGCATCCAGACACACACCAATATGATCTTTCCTGAGTGCTGTTACACAATGCCTTAATAATTAATTAGAGATAAATAAAATTTATGTTTAACACTAATTTGTAGCTGAGATAGGGCAGCAGACTGAGTGCCAGGACTAGATCCTGTGCTGGGTGAGGATGGCTTCCCAGTGAGTCAGAGTGAGTAAGGATTGCCCCTGGGCTCACTCTTTCCTCAGGGGTTTTGGTGGATGACCATGTAGGGAAGCCACTGTGGAGCTGACACTGTATTGATGTCTTTGACAGACTGAGAACTTGGGGGGATCTCTGGTTAATAGAGTTCATTGGACATGATGATTTGCCATGGTTGTAAAGCAATTGGGTTGTGGCCAGACACAAACAAGGGATGTCGTGGAACACTGTCATCACCAGGAGCACTCCTTCTCCTCTGGGGTGACACAGCCCTCATGTTTGGCACTATGAAYACATAACAAAAAGATGATGCTGAGTTTGCAATCTCATCTCTTGATCTGTATGGCAATCATCACAAAAGTGTGTCCAAAAGATCTGATAGGTGTTACCATGAGGCTTTTCCATATCTGTCTAATTACAATGGGAATCCAGCTGTCTGGGTTGTAGTGGAAGAAAACACCAAGCTTGTTCTTGTGGTGTTGAATCCTGCTTATACCCAACCCCTCAGCCTTCCCTCTGTGGTCCCTGCTTGAGGCTGAAGCATTGGTTTAGTGAGTAGTGAGGGGGATCATGATCATGCTCTGACAACCATGGTGGAGGCTGACCAAGTCCCATGGATCTTGATCTCCAGTTGTTGAAAAAAAGAAAGATGCCAATGTGCTCTTTCCAATGAGATTGGGATCAAGAGAAGAAAAACTCTGAGGTGTCTCCCTGGTATTTTCAGAGCACGATCCTCTGCTGGCAGTTTACCAYTGATGCAGCACGTACCAGGTTTACAGCAGGTCACTGGAAATGTACCCAGGCCCATTCATCGTTTTTAAAAGCAAAGCAATGCTTAAGTGCAACATTAATTTAAATTTACCTTCCTGCAGAAAACTGGTGGACAGGGAGCCTTCCAAAAGATGCATTTTTATTATCTCTCTCTTCTACCTTTGGCCGTTGATAAATATTTATTTAGGCTTAACCTGCCAAAGGCTTTAAGCACAGCTACATTTCACTTCCCTCCAGGGTAAGTGCTGGCAGGGAGCATCAGCCACGATGGGCAGAGCCTGCAGCAGACCCAAAAGTGCCTTCCCACGGTGGCCGGGGACTGTGACTAAAGCCTGGCCACAGGAACATGTGGGTCAGAGGCAGTGGAGGGGATGAACCCCAAAAGTGCCCAGTGGGGAACATGAGCCCCTCTCAGGGCTGTCCTGGGGAACCTCACCCTGAGTAAAGGGAAAGGTTCTGTGGGCTGAGAAGGGTAAGGGGTACAGGACACAGTGTGGGATGCAGAGGAGGAGCATCTTGGAATTGCACAAGACTTACTGTGGGGTGTTTAGAGGAGGAACAAAGCATGGGGAAAGGGAGAGATCTTGGTGGTTTGGGTGGGAAAACACAATGATAAGGGGATAAAAGGGGCCAGTGGCATGTCAAGAGTTGGCTGGTTGCTTTGTCTGTCTGGCCATGGCCTGCACCTGGTCAGAAGGGCCTGTCTTCTTATTGAACTGCACTTCAGAGGCTTTTCATGGATGAGGGGCTCTCTACTCTGTGTGCACATGTGTGTTGGGGGTGAATCACTGGTGASTATCAAGCTGGACTAATTGGTGACCAGGATAAGAGACTTTAGGAGACAAGTATCAAAGCARCAATAAGCCTGGTCTGGATGCTGAAGGCTCCAGAGACCTGTGTGTTGGCTACTGGAGGGACCAGGGGGTCCTGGCCAGCTACTGGGGATGTTGTGGAGTCTGGAAGCCAGCTGAGAGACCTGACTGTGTGTGTCTGTGCAAGAACCAACTGGAGATGAGAGGATTCAGGGACCAGCTACTGTGCAGAATTGAGTGWCTCAGGATACTGGCCACATTGTAGATAAATCCATGCAAATGAAGAAATAAATATATAATACAAATATATGTATTTATTCTATTAATGGGTTTTCGTCATGATCTGCCAGAGAGTAGAACAGGATGAGCCCTTGGAGCTGCWTGTGTTTGTTTGTGTGTTGAGTGTTTCTGTGGAGCTGGTCACATGTGCACCCAGATATGAGCTGTGTTCGTGCTCATGAGCCTGCTGGGAGCACACACTGCCCTGGGGCAGGGAACTGTGGCCACCTTCCCTCTGCCAGGCCACTGGATTTATCATCCTGTGATAGTGACCTGTTCACTTGGGCCTGCAGTTGGGTTGAGGCCAAGGACAGACTCTGCCAAGACTGTCCTACTGGCTGAGCAAAAGCTTTGAAAGGGAGAAGATGATCCTTTTAATGCCTTCAAGCTTACAAACTCCTGCTCAGWCAAATCTGGATGATGACTGACAGCTAAATCCCCCATTCCCAGCACCCAGGCACATCCATCTCGCAACACTGCTTGGCTCAGCACACCTGGGCTGACAAAGTTGCTCCCACTGGCATCGAACTGCTCAGAAACCAGTCATGGGTGTGATTCATGAGCTGGATGTTTCTCTGCCAATCTGCCCCCTCAACAGGCACAGCCTGAGGGATGTGCTGAGACAAATCCCCTCCACAAGCTCTGTCACCCTGACACAGGAGGCAGCTGGTGTAAAGCATGTGCTGGGGAACTGAGCAGATTGAATTGTGAACACATCAACACTCTGGAGGTACTTTCAGTGATGGACAAGTCCACTAGCAGAGATGAAGCTTTCAAGGCCTTAGGGACACATAAAATTTAGCTTTGACAAATAAATTGCAATCCTTATTCCTTTTCATTTGCTACCCCGAGTTGCTGTGGAGGAATACCATGATCCAGCCCTGTAATTCCAACAAAATATAATAACAAATTACAGGCTCTTGTATCACTTTGACATCCTCCAAGTGATTGCAGAGGTACAAGATGATTAATTTTTTAAAACAGATGCAGTACATTTCACAAAATGAAYTTGATTAAGTGGTAAGACATTATGAAGAAAACTGAGACAAAACCCTAAGACAATCTRTTTTCATAAAATATAACATGCTTCATGTCTGAAGACAATTTTGAGTAAACAGATGAATTAGTAGGTAGACTGATAGATTGTCCACTCGGAAGATATATTTACATAAGAAWCTAACACAAAATGGAGAATGGGCTTGCTAAGCAAGACATATTACCCCATCTCCACTCCATCTGTGAAACAGGCAATGAAAAGGAAAGAACACATGGGGCTTTTTTTAGTTCCAAACTGCTCYTCCTTCCAAAGCCCTGYACTGGATRCTGTGCTAGGAGGTTTTTGCTAAAGCACTGCTGATACATCACTTTGTAGATGTCTCTGAAGCTTACAGGCTCTTCTTATATCTCTGTACAAAACACATTCTAGACTGTCATGGCTTTTGTGGTTTRCCATGGTCTGTAGAGCCCTATAGGGGGAGATCAGGTCCTTTATCAAATGGAATCTGGAAGAGGTGTTAGAAAGCATTTGTGTTCAGGAATTTGTTTTTTCCCCAACAAAGTCAGCCTGTCTACAAACCTTGCCTTGATGACATTCTTAAGCATGCAGGTTACTACAACACTATTTCATGGAATATATAAACTATCTTTGCAACGAAAATGGAAAATTGCTCTCGCACACTGCTTTCTCGTTGTTATGTACTGACTTTACTTATTTATTTAGATATTCTTATTTCTACTGAATACATCAATATCATTTATTTGCATATTTGCTTTGCTGAAATCCCAAATTGTACAGTATATCATCATATTCACCTGCTGTTTCAATTGGACAGCTGTGGTGATGGGGAGCAAATGGCATATTTCATCTTAGAAATGGCCCTGTTGAGTGATATATTAACTTCATTTAATTTCCATTTCTGTTCCATACTACTCCTTTCCTTTGGTTTTTTTTTTTTTTATTTTCCTTAATAAATACTCATGTTTAATATTTAAATAGACAAAAGGAAAAAAAAGGTTAATAAAACATTTGCCTCTGCCTCTCATTCTTCTCCTCTCCCTTCCAACATTGAAAGAATGACTTACATTAGAGGAGAGCACTTTGGCTTGAGCCTAGCCTGGATATTGACTGCTGGCAGTTTCTGTATGCATTCATCACTATTGACTTTTGCTCCAAGTTTAAAATATGGGCATGTATCACTTTCCAAGTATCAAACTCCTTCAGACTTTCTAGCTCCTCAATGGCTGATGCCTGAGCTCTTCCAAGGCCGATGCCTGAGCTCTTCCAAGGCTAATACCCGTGCTCTTCACTTGGATGAGTACAATACCCATCCCAGCAGGCCTGTGGCTAGGAGTCCAGTATCACCTGGCAGGTGTCCCTGCACTGGAGGCTGCAGAGGATCCTGGAGATGCAGTCCTCAGTGGGAAAGGTGAACCAGCACCCCCTGAACTCTGTGCTGCTATGGGGTATCTCTTCCTTCCAGCTGCTTTGCAGTGCAGACGTGCACAGCCTCTTCTGCACAGCCACACATACTCACCCTGAGGGGGAATACAGAGCCATCCTCAGATACAGCGTGAGGATACTACACTGACCATTGGGACATATCCCTGWCTTTCTGGATTGCAGGACAATGCTAAAATATAGAATGGGAAACCATCTAGTTTCTCTAGGCATTTCTCATGGGAGACAATTGCTCTAAAATATGGACACCAGCCAAAAGGATTTCTCAGCCACATAGTAACTGGCTTTTGCAAAAGTGCTCTGAGACAGATACAGAGGGAGAGTGTTGGTCTTTTGAGAGAAGTGGCAAAAAGTGAATTCAAACAGTTTTAGCAAAAGATGATAAAAAAACCTTGCGTGAGTTTTTCTTTTCCAGTTGTAGAGGGGTATACAATTTGTGGAAACAAATTGCCAACTTTCTATTTCCCATTGAAAAAAAAACCAAAAAGGTGAATGTTATGAAACAGAAACTAAAGTCAGTGTAACAACAGTTCAATTCAGAGATATGCACAGGGAATATTGAAACCAATTATCCTTGTCTTGAACAAAACACCCTTCTGGAGGAAAGCACTGGTTTATTTAGASTGAAAACACACCAGCCAAGATGATGCCCAGTGAAGGACGTGTGAGCTCTGTTTGACCCAAGTGGTCAGATCTTTCTGAGCAGGGGGAGCAGTAAGTGTTCAGGATCTTTGCCTCTCTCCAGTCTTGTGCTCCACATCMGAGGCACCTGAGACACCTGTGCTCTTTAACTTATCTACAGACTAATCCTTCCCACCCACACAAGCACCTTCAGGATGGAAATAACAATTTAAACCTATYTACATAAATACAGCTCTTTGAAAGGTGCTAATGATGCTACTACCTGAATCAGGAGAGCACTTAAGCACAGCAGACAGCACGCCCAAGTTGCATGGGGAGAAGAGTTTTAAAGTTTGGGTACAATATCAGGTTGCATCAAGGGATTATTATAGACAGAGGGGAGAGGAAATTGAGATTAAGAATGGCCCAGGAGACTGTTTAAACAGGAAAGAGCATGGAAAAAAAGGAAAAAGAAAGCTCCAAGAACTAGATGATTCACAGTTACTTCAGGCAGCAGTTTAAGTTTCTCAGTTTGGAAATGGAAATAACACCTACTTATCACCAAGAGATGGGCTGGTAATTCATGTTGAAAAAGATTCCTGGAAGAAAGGTACTTTTGGAAATGTCATCCTTGAAGCGTTTGTTGTTATTGCACAGTGTGATTCTGGACTTCAAAACTGCAACCAAAAATTGATGTAGAAGGAGGGCAGCAAGCCATCCAATACTGAATACTTGGCCAGCCCAAATRTTTCTACCCATGATATTATCAATAAACAAATACTGATGGGAAGAGTGGGTAAGAAAAAAAAAACCTTAAGTGTGTATTTTGCTAGGTGTCTCACATGGAAAAGCTCATCTGCAAAGTGTAYAGCTCCAGGTGTGTAATCAGTTTAGAAATTTRTCTTTATTCTCATTTTGTTTCCCTYGGKGGRGCTTTAACCAGGYTGCCAGACTGATGACACCAGCTCTGAGGAAGTCAGCRAAAGAAAGWGACAGAATTCCATGGCCYCCTAGTTCATGACAGTTATGCTCAATTAGCGCTGTACCTTCACTTCAGGATCAGAAGGGGTTTGCCTTTAAATATTTCTGTCCACTTCTGTTACAGCATGTGTCTTCAAACCCTGCAGTCACATTACTTGCCTCCTTCCAGCCTTATGCCTTTAATTTCAGTCCATAACYCCATTCTTCGGGCTGCCAGCACTCAGTGCTTCTCAGAAGGGAGAGCTGGGGWGTTGCACCCCAAGTCTTTCCATTTTGGTCTGTCTCTGTGCCTCTCTGAGATGTTCTGCTCAGGTTGACAKTGTGTCTCAGTCTCTTTCCAGACTGTTAATGACTTGCAAAGTCGACAGCATAGGTTGCTGGCATTCCCTCTCCTTCATGTCTTGTGCCTGCAAGTGCTAAGGAAAGACAGAAAAATTTAACATACATCCAGCTCATAAGAACAAAGAGGTACAGAAATGAAAATCTAGTCTTTTTCTCTACATTTAAGGTAGGAATTCAGTCAAGAATTGGACTATGCTACCCCAAACCCAGGCTAGTTTAGTCACCTGTGACTGAAGAAGAGGTGGAGATAGCAGTGCCCCACATTGTGCTCTATGCTATACATTGCATTCCTGATGCATATATGGAACCAAGCTTGGGCCAGCCCTACAAATGTATCCTRGAGAAAGTCAAACCTGCTCTGCCAGTCAAAACCCTCTGCTATTAGCACAGCAGACTATTGGATACCCATGTGGTGGCACCCTTCCCTGAGGACACCCTTCAGGGTAGAGTATGGAAGGGAGTACATCCTARGAAACTTCTTCAGCACAGCTGTTTGCACTAAATCTTGCTACMAGAAGACTGGGATTAGATTCACTAAAACATATGTTCTTGTGCTTGTCCTGCTAATGGTGGTTTATGCTTCTATCCTAGTCTGTGTGTATTTTCCTTGACCAAAAAACCTTTGTGGAGAATGGT
This sequence comes from Malurus melanocephalus, assembly GCF_030028575.1. Taxonomy (NCBI): domain Eukaryota; kingdom Metazoa; phylum Chordata; class Aves; order Passeriformes; family Maluridae; genus Malurus; species Malurus melanocephalus. The sequence goes on along the minus strand of NW_026623258.1, from coordinate 2,878,721 downwards.
AGCTTGGTCATTGCCATTTCTCAAGATGGGTACTCATCTCAAAAGTATAATTGTTCTATTTGGCCTGTATTGGAGTTGAAGAAGGAAATAAATCCAAMTTTTAAAGTGTGATGCTTTGTAGATAAGGGACRTTTTCCTCCTACAACATAAAAGTAGCACAAACACAGCAGCAACAAAAGTATCTGCTTACTTTTCCACATGATGAAATCCAACAACAAAGTAATGTTCACTTCTTRTGAAATTTGGCAGTGTCTGTAGTGTCTCTTTCTCCTCCTTTCCTCAAGCAATGCACATTGGTTAATGATCTCCAGGCCTCTATCATCACCTTATTTACTCTTGGCAGAACAGCCCGGGTGAGCTTAAGGCCCAATGCTGTCAGCTTTTCCTTCTGTAGTGTTAATCATCCCCTTGCCTGGAGAAGTTTCTTCTTAATACCTCAGCTCTATCTTGACAGCCCCTGAAATAACAGGCACCGTGGGGCAGAACACTTTGATTTCTGGAACCCAAAAATCAAGGATGTTTTGCTKTAAGCCAGTCCTGTCCATGAAGAAGCACCTTAAAATGACATCAGTAGATGTCTATATCCTTGTGGAACACTGCCTGGGGATCTCAGTAACTGGCTTCATTCTTCCCTCACACATCCAAGAGAATGAGTATCATCTCTTTCCCATCCACCTCTGTGTCAGTAGTGACAGCATTGGCTCACAAGACTTGGGGGGGAGTCTTCATGACATGGCAAATTATTTTACCCCAGGGTTGACCTCCAACAACAGGTAGCTTTCTCCTAAAATAAGCCATTCCTTCAAAATCAAGATAAAGTACAAAATTACATATTCCCAGGAGAGGACATTTTTTCTATTTAAGATTTTGTGAGGGATAGAAGGAGGAGAGAAATTTCATTAGTTAGGAATTTCCCTTATCTCCTTTTTTTTCTCTCCATACTCCTGTCTTTCCTKTCTTCCTTATTTTATCCCCCTTTTAATTTTTCTGCCATCAGAATCTTCTGAAATTTTGACTACCTTGTTCTTGCCTAATATTACAAATCAAAAAATTAGGGTATAAGCCAAATCTGTATGTAACCATGTAACCACGTAACAAGACTCCTGCAGTGCCCTATATTTGTTTTTTATCATCTCAGATATTGTTTATAGTCAATGTTCAGTCCATAACCGATTTTTTAGATTAAATGACTTAATTTTGTGAGTGAGATGGAATGTAAATCATTGTAGTGAACWACTTTAAATGGGTTGTATTGACATTTTTCCTGCCATGATCTGTTGATGGCAATAGCTCTTCTGTGTGCATCCATTCTGCTTTTACTCATAGATCAGTTATCACGTGGGAATTAGGAAAGTGTTCTCAGTGTTCACAGAGTCATGGTTAATGAAATAGAATTTGTTAGACTGACAGGATAGTAATTTCCTCCATCAACCATTTTTTCTTAGATCAGTTTCTTCTAATGTTGTTTCTGCCTCAGCTTCCTCAGGTCAGAGGTTCCCCTGCGGAGAGAACTGACCACCACATTTCAAAAACCATCATGAAGAACACAGTGATTAAAGGAATAGGTTAATGTGTCTTAATATAGTCATGTAATCTATGTGGAGAACAACATGACATCATTGTTTGTTTGAAGAATCTACTGGCAATAAAGTGAAAATTACACAAATCATTAACAAATCACAACATGTTTACTTCAGAAGTTTCCTTGTTCTTCTTGCGAAAGACTCACCCTGTGTGAGCACTTCAGAACAGAGTGTGCCAAACTCCTTGGTGGAACATGGGCTGRCAGTGCTGGAGTGTGAAACACGAGCAGGATCTGCCAGAGGGACCCTCAGAACATCACTTTCTAGATCTGCCAAGGCATCACAAATAAATGAATTGCAGCATCAAAGAATGGATGAGGTGAGAGGGGATTATCTACTCCACCCTGCCCTGCTCAGGGCAGGATCAACTACAGCAGRTTGCTCAGRACTGTGCCCAGTTTGAATATGCCCAAGGATGGAGACTCCACAGCCTCTGTGGGCAGCCTTTGCCAGTGTCTGACCATCCTCAAAGTAGTGGAATGAAGTACATCCTCTGGAGAGTCTAAAGAGGAAGAATTTCCTATTGTTAAGGGTATTATCTTGACATCCATCAACAGAGACTGAATTCTCTGCCCTCTTGTTAGCACTGGACAAGCAATTTTTACTCTGTCTCTGTTTTCCTGGTAGACAAAGACCGCAAGGTGTCTGCAGTCATTAAAACCTGAGAACAAAGGAAACCAGAAGTGGATTACTTTGGTCTCTCTGTAGAGAGAACTGTTTTCAAAGGCATTATTGGTGATACAGATATGTAACATGATTAGTATCTGCAATGGTTATGTGGTCAACCCATTTATTTCATACAGCTACAGAAGGGTTCTTCAACTGAGATGAGGGGTTGTAGGTCTAAAAATTCTAGCCTAAGGATGAGGAACCTGTTTTTATATAATTTGAACTCAGCTGGAGACAAAAGGCCACTTTAATTTACTGTAGTGGTATCATTTTACTCYGCCAGACCATATTTCCTGACTCCTATTAAAATATAAATGTTACAGCCTTGCTATAAGAACTTGAAAAAATTAAAASCAASAGCTGACTGACCTCTCATTCCCTGRAAGAGCAATRCCAGTGGATCCCATACAGCTCTTTAGTCATGAAGACATTTCTTTTTTTTGGGATGATGTGCTTTCATGTGCGCTGTACTTAGCATAAACCTCTGTTTGAAAATACACAGCTCTTGTCAYCTTGTCCTGTTGTGCCTTGGTATTCCAGTTTCTAGGTAAATCAATCTGACTTCTCTGCTGAGAGCACTGAGAGAGTTGAACTCTGCTTTTCTCCAGGTACACTGGGAAGMAGTGGACCTGCTGTGACACACAGAAAGTAGTCTGGTTCCTAAATGTGCCAGAAACTCCTAGCAGCTTAGAGAGACAGATATTCACCATTTCTGCCCATCCTCCCACATCTACTCTGAGCTTTTCCACACTARCCTGTGAACTGCTCAAATTTAGCCATCTCTTGACTTCCTCCCTTTGCTGAGAAGCTTTGCCTGCATGAGGACTGCAGGATGCCTGATGCCAGCATTACAAGTCAGCGTGCAGGACTCAATGTGCCATTAGAGCACACATGGCTCCCTCAGCATGTAAAGCCACAGCAGGCACTGTACTTACTTGCCTACTTATTGACAAAAAGGAGAAAGATTGCCTTCCCCACTGAGCTTTCATGCTTTTGGTACAGATCGACGCTTGAACACAAATTATCTGAGTTACAGACATGCCCTTTTAGAAAATCTGTTTAGCAAGAAGAGCAGGAGGGGGAATATAATCTGGAAACAATCTCCAGTAATTGACAGGAATTGTTTTTTTTCAGCAACAAAATAGATGCCACTTGGATTAAATAAAAAAAAAACCAAAAAAAACCAACCAAACAAAAAAATCTGAGTTTTAATCTCAAAACCATGAGCACAAACAGTGAAGGCAAACAAATGGTGCCTTCTTTCTCCTATTCYGTGCTTTCTTCACCAATCATACAGATGTATGTGGTGCAGCAGAACTAYTGCTCTGCTTAGAGAGTGCATATTTACGGGTAACTAGAAGTGAAGATTCAGTTTGCCTAAAGAAATATAATTTAGCGTATCATGCAGATTCATGCAGAAAATATAAAAACTACAACATAAAGCTCAAAGTCAGCCCTAAAATACATGAGCTGGGTACACTCACTAAGTGCAAGTGTGGGATAACCAGAGTGACTCAGATGCTCCCCGTAGAGGCTGTTACTGTAGTGTACCCCAGAACAGTGAAATGAGTGTGATCTCAGCCTGAGTGGGTCACAGGGCTGAGTCTCACAATGCAAAGCCTCTGGAAAAAATATTTTACAAAGCGTTTGAAACCCCTGGTCAGGGAATTACATGGCCTTTGCTGAAGTCTGTCTTGCAAGGTGAGAGATGAAACATCAGGCCCTTTGAATTTAGCACGACTGTGTGGAAGACAAGAGATGTGAGGCTTCACTAGAAAATGAGGCGCTCRTGGCTGAGACCAAAGTTGGATGCTGGAAATATATGTGTACTGCTCAGTTACAAGGAAAGCTCATGCTGTGGGTTTGACTTAYATTAGCTGGACATTTGTGGAGTGATTCCTTAGCACAATTTGGAAGCTGGGARCAGCAGTTTGGATGAGATCGCTCTGCTTTGAAGTCTTTAATGAGTTAAGGAGCACGTATGTGGGACACTCGAGGCACACGGGTAATTGCCAGCAGCACTCTGGGCGAACAACAGAGCCCTGTGCTTTGAAATGAATAAGCTGCTTATTTACCTGCCTTCCGCAGCACAGATCATTCGGTTGATTCCTTTTTCTATATAACAAAACGTTTCGCTCCTGAAAAGACAAAACCAAACATGCAGGCACGATTCAAAAGTCAAATACAAACGGAATCAGAAGTATATTTAAGCAGGATTTCTCAGGACGGATGAAGCCCTTGCCGCTTCTCCCGCTGCCGTCCCAGAGGTGGATTTTTGCAAGGATCGGGAGCAGAAGGTGCAGGGCGCAGAGCGGCCGCGAGAGGGCGCCGAGCCCCCGCCGTCAGCGCAGCGGGGCCGGGGCGCCGCGGGGGCGGGAGCGGCGACTTCACTGGGATTGACATTGTACAGCAAAAATATACAGCAAAAATATACAGCAAAAATATACAGAAATCACTCTGCTGCCTCTCCGAACGGCCTTGCGTGCTCGGGAGTGTAGAGAAAATAGCTACAAGCTGCCAGCGCTCCATCGCCAGGAGGGCTTGGCAGCATGCGGATGATTTCTGCGCAGTTTTGCGAAGAATTTAAGCTTGTGAGCAGTGACAACAAATTTAAAGGGACGATGCAAACCAGAAATTTGGCCCTTTCGAAGGCCACAGATACTGAACATTGAGGTCTATATCTACACTTATTTGTTGGGTTCTTTCAAAAATCAGTTTGAATTTGTTATTTTCACTGAACATAAAATATGTAGTATGGCCCCTGTAAGATCAGGGTGCAAATCCATCCATCACTATCCGGGGACATACTCTTTTRACAGAGAGAAACGGTTATTACAAAAACCTCGCAGAATATGAATTTTATTTCAATATCCGGGATTAAGTGAACCTTTTGCCTTATAGGCACACCCTCCTCTGTAATAGTCTGCTGCGAGTAACTTGTCAAGAAATTTGATGTACTCAGTGATGCGTTCACTCTCCAAGTGGGTATTTGAAAACATAATTTTTAATAACAACGGTATTGTACAAACCGCTTATTTTTTGTTCTATTCACTAATGCCAGTGCTGGCTAGGAAAACGGGACACTTTGGATCAAACCCCGAGCGGCACTAGCCACAGGACTTGGTCTGTGTGGAAAAACTCGCAGGGGAAAGGTTGGGACAGCCCAGACATTCGCACCCTGCCCCTCCAGTAACCCCGGACTAGAGCRTTTTGCGCCCCTTTATGTCCCACCTTCTTTTTTTCATTGCTGCGGCTTCCGATATCCCTGTAAATCGAGACCCAAAGGCCATTTCAGTTCAAGYCTGCTGCTTCTCCCGGTTTACAATTCCTCCTCTCCCTTTTGGCCAAGAGCTGGCGAGAGGAGAACATGATGAATTTTTTAAGGWAGGGAGTCTAGCGCTTTTCCAGTAGCATCCAGCGGACGCTTTTGTTTYATTCAACCGCCAGCAATACTCTCAGCTCACTTTGCCTGGGCTTTAAAGCAGCCCTTGGGACGCAGCGGCTCTCCCCGTTTCTTTTGGTTGCTCGCCCAGACTCTTCACACCGGYCATCCCGAGCGGCGAGACTGCGGCGGGGACCGGCCCTGCCCTGTCCCGGCGCCAAGCCGGGATCCCCCGGGGCCGGGAGGGCTCGGGCCGGGGCCAGGGAGCTCCCCCGCCGCCCTCAGAGCGGCTCCTCCCGCCGCGACCCCGCGCCCGCCGCCCCAGCCCAGCCCGGCCGCTCCCCGCCCTCCGCCGGCCCCGCCTCCCGCCCGCGGCAGCCGCCAATCGCAGCGCTTCTCGCCGGGGATGACCTCACTCTTTACCTTCCCATTGGTTGGCTATATTAAGAAAGTCGCGAGCGCCTTTAAATAGCGGCGCCGGGCCGCAGCTTGCGGCAGTGGCTGCGCGGAGCGGGTTTTGTGTGAGTGTTCGCTGTGAGGGCTGGAACCGGCGTTAGCGCTTCCACTGCAGGGCTCCGGGACCGGCGGCGCTGCCCTGCGGYCGTAGCGCTGCCTCGAGGCAGGAGACGGAGGCGCGGTGCCGGTGCGTAAAGAGAGGAGGGCGCGCCCGCCTGCCTGCGCGGGCCGGCTCGCCACGGTGCCCTGTGAGAAGCGAGAAGGAGCGGGAGGCGGCGGCCGCGGGGAGGAGGGCGCTGCCATCGTCCTGCTGCACGGCAAGACCAGCTTGGCGAGCCTGGCCATGGCCGCCATCCGCAAGAAGCTGGTGGTGGTGGGGGACGGTGCCTGTGGTAAGACTTGCCTCCTCATCGTCTTCAGCAAGGACGAGTTCCCCGAGGTTTACGTGCCCACCGTYTTCGAGAACTACGTGGCGGACATCGAGGTGGACGGCAAGCAGGTGGAGCTGGCCCTGTGGGACACAGCTGGCCAGGAGGACTATGACCGCCTGCGTCCCCTTTCCTACCCAGACACCGATGTGATCCTCATGTGCTTCTCCGTGGACAGCCCGGACTCGCTGGAGAACATCCCGGAGAAGTGGGTGCCCGAAGTGAAGCACTTTTGCCCCAACGTCCCCATCATCCTGGTGGCCAACAAGAAGGACCTGCGCAACGACGAGCACGTGCGGAACGAGCTGGCCCGCATGAAGCAGGAGCCGGTGCGCACCGAGGACGGCCGGGCCATGGCCATTCGCATCCAGGCCTACGACTACCTCGAGTGCTCGGCCAAGACCAAGGAGGGTGTCCGGGAGGTGTTCGAGACGGCCACCCGAGCAGCCCTGCAGAAGCGCTACGGCACCCAGAACGGCTGCATCAACTGCTGCAAAGTCCTATAGGGCGTGTCTGGAGCGCGGCGCTGGGCACAGCGCCTGGGTCACCTGTTGGCAGGTGCAGAGGAGCTGGGTTCTACACGCACACGGCATCTGCCTGTCCCCTCCGCTAGGGGCTGGCCGTGGATGGGGGTGGGGGCTAAGGGAGGGAGCACGCTCCTTGAGCCTTGGCCGAAAAGGGTTGTGCTTGCTCAGCCGTGGGGACGGAGGGAGGGGGGGATTGCATGCCCTGAGTCTTGGGAATAAAGTGGGGAGAAGCCTTCTACCACCGGCCACCGCGAGTTAGTCGCGGACTCGACAAAACAAAAAGCTGCTGAGACTGGACTGAGCAAACGTTGCACCCGGCTCTGCCCCTTTGCCAACACCTGCTGCTCTCTGCTCCCGGGCAGCCTCCTCTCTTTTGCAAGAGGAGGGCGGTGGAGCTGAGATGCTCAAAGGACTTCTGCCTCCTGCCTGCATGTGCCTCCACCTAGGTGAGCTGGGGAAAGGGGCTGCCCCTCTCCCAGGCTGCCTGCAGCATCTTCGCTTCTCCCTCACATGTTTCAGCCTGAGCCTGACCTGCTGTGGAAATTAGTGCCCTGAAGACCGAGACTGGGAGGGGAGGGTCATCCCAAGTGAAGCCTGTATATATCTTAACTTTTCTGTCTTGTGCAAACTGGGGTAGTGCAGGGGGTGCTTACTTAAAGTGAGGTGGGGAGGGGGTGCCCAGGTGGGACTTGTGTTGTGCAAAGGAACTCTCCCTGAGTGACTGATGCCTGCTGATAACAGGAGCCTTGAACTGACTTCAGCTGCAGAAGCCACCAGGCCAGAAAGTAAAGCTGAACTGTCCTACTTGCTGGACATCCACCTCCTGACAGATGAGGCAGGATGAGCAAGGGGATGATATTGCCATATGATGATCTTGGTGCCTGCTCCTTACTTGTAATGTTGTCTCCTGCAAGTGTGTTGATTTGGGTTTATTTAAAAGTTTATTTTCAAAAGAAGTTACTTTGCACAACTTGGTGGATTTGTTTTTTTTGATGTTTTAAATTAAACACTCAATGCACTCATCATCTGCATTCAACACTGTAGCATTGGAAACATTTTTACTCAGTAACCTCATCTGGGTCTTGTTTAAAATTTATTTCAACRCAAGACAAAATAAAACCACTGTATATTTTTGCCTTGGAAAAAAGATGGGTGAAAACACTGTTCCTTATGCAGTGAGTACATCAGACTTTAGTACTAAAGGGCAGTTTAAAGAATCAAGGTTTATTTAAAACTTATTTTCACAGGGTGGCCAACCTGGGTGAAAATAATTGTGTTTCTCTGGTTCAGAGAACAAATGTATCCGTTTATGTTTGTTTACTTTTCTCCCTCTTCCCTCAACAGTGGTACTGAGACTGTTTTTAATAAACTGACATGGCAAAAACTGAGATGTATATGATGTTTACATAAAACTATAGTGTATGCAGTTTTTTATGTAAAGTATTAAAAGATTCTATGCTGACACTTGTGAGAGCAGTGTTGTGATTCATGGAGACTGTCCTCAGGTTGCAGCAGTACACCTGGATGGTGTTGAACAAGACTGGAGTTTGCCCCTGGCCTGCACATGCTTTTATTTGTTTTTTTTTTCCACTGGCTGAAATACCTGTCTGGCAGCTTTTAGAGGTTGATGGTTTTATTTCCCTTCTGGAGAGTGGCTTCCTTGGTTTTTCTGTGTGTGGCATGTGGAAGTGTACTCAAAAGTCAGGGTGGTGACTAATCCATCGTTGCTGTTGAGCATAGGAAACCTCTGTGGCTTGTGCTTGGCCTCCGAGTGAGCTGGTGTAGCAGCAAAACAGGCACAAAACTGAAAAATAGCAGAGGTGGTAAGACTTTTCTCAAGAAGATACTTCAATAAAAGTAGTTTTCTTTAGTGATCTCCCAGTGCTTGGAGTGCAGCAGGGCATGGGGGCAAACACTGCTCTCTATTGAAGCAGGAGTCCCCTAAGCTGCCTGGCTGGATTTCTCAGTTGCTGGCCTCATTAATTCCCACACTGATGTAAGAGATGTGTGTAAGATCTCTGTGTCAGGGATCCCCAGCATGACACTGTGCCTGTCCCTTCCCTCTCTGTGCCTGGGTGCACGAGGCCCTGTGGTGCTGCCTGTGGCAGTGGCTCCTKGAAGGAGAGGTGGCCTTCTGCAAAATGCCATTGTTGCTGAACAATTAAGTCCTATGCACAAAGTGCTCATGTTTCCTATTTTTTTTTTCCTGGAAAAGCTTCCTCAAGTACCTGAAAGAGAAATCTCAGGGCAGTTTATATTTTCATAAATCCTTTCCACTCCTTTTGCAAAGATGTGAGAAGAGAGTTGAGCCTTTTCTTGTTTTGACCTATGAATATCTGCTAGGGTACAAATAGTTCAGAAATGTTAACAACTGTCAACAAATACGGCAGTAAGCCAAATGCGTGTAGTGGCTTTTGCTCATTTGCTCACAGAGGACTCTTCCAGCAGCCAGCTAAAACTGATGGGGTTTTTTAGACAGACTGACATAGCAATACCAGGTTCCTTGTTCAACACCTGGAAAGTCAATCAGCCATAATGTGAAAATCCTGGAGTACATGCTCAGTCCATGCTGCGAGTTTATTACACTGCTTCCTATGATCCCTAATGAAAGACAGAGGCATTTTCACATAGACGTTTCACCAGGATTTCTTGGAAGGCACCTGAGTCCCAGGTTTTGGGTACCCTTCTCAATTCTCCTGGTACTTAAATTTTAATTTCAGTTCTCCCAGTATTCAATGTATGAGTTTCTTACCTTCAATTTAAGAACRCTAAAATCAGACATCCTTTGGAAGAGCTCAGTTTTGGATGTGTAAAGGGCCATGGCCAAAGAYCTCATTCTTGCAGGGGCACTCAATCTCCCAGCTCTGTGCTGAGTAACACACGTGATGCCAACCAGTGATGTTAAAAACTGCAGTGGAAACCTTGTCATTTAAATGATTGTAATAGCTGAAAAACTTACCAATTCTGTTAGACTGCAGCAATAGCTAATTTTCTCAAAACCCCAAAGGAGAAMGCATTAATATTTGTATTTTAAACASTGGGAAATGGGTTAGCATTGCATCCYGGTATAATTAACTATACCAATATTTTCCACTGAGGTGCTTACAAGGTAATTACATTCATTATTTCCAATTGGACTTTTGCCCAAGTCAGGGATACAGCCTCTGGCCCAAGGGGAAAAAGCTGCAAGAAAGCACATTTTGGTTTTAACGGAGCATGACCTTTCTCTGCTACTCGTGGAGCTGAGTAAGCCGAGAGGGTGAGATCACTGTGGGAGTCCACCCATTAGGGTCAGATGGTGGTGGGATCACAGCTCTAACAGAACTCCTTTTACTTTGTGTCACATTGCTGGGCTTGCTTTGGTGGAGGGGGACCACAAGGTGTGGCACATCCCACCCTTGGTGACTCAGATTGCTGGACAGGGCCAGGCTGACGCCCCAGGGTGTGGGGGTGTCACACTGACCACTCCATCAGACATCCTGACAGGGCCAGGCTGACGCCCCAGGGTGTGGGGGTGTCACACTGACCACTCCATCAGACATCCTGACAGGGCCAGGCTGACGCCCCAGGGTGTGGGGGTGTCACACTGACCACTCCATCAGACATCCTGACAGGGCCAGGCTGACGCCCCAGGGTGTGGGGGTGTCACACTGACCAGCTCCACCCCACAGTTGCATCTGCCCAAGTGCACCCAGAGTCTCCCCCTGTCAGGGCCAGGCTGGCACCTGAGCTTGGGGCAGGTGSCTGACAACCTACACCCTGCATTCAGACAGAGGATTGGTTTCATCTGGACCTCCCCTTGCTTATCTTCATCTGGTCCCCTAATTCATGTTCACCTGATGCCAGTCTGTCTGCTGTAACCTTCTGGCAGGAGAAGCGGTGACACTGAACAAGTCAGGGCGTCAGAGGAAGGTCAGSCACCAGCTCATCTCGCAGTCTCTGCACCCACTGCCAGGCACACAGAGGCTTTCCCAGCTGTGTCCCCACACTGCACAGATGTGCTCAGTCSAGGAAAGGTTGCACCTTCCCTTGTTCTGTTCAGGATGAATTCAGYTTATGCTAAAGGTGTTTCTTCTGGAGGGAGGCAGAGCCCTGTGAAGGTGCCATCATATCCTTAGCAGCAAATTCGGGAAATGTAGAAAAACCTTGCTGAAAGGCCCTCTCACTGTCTCCATTATTCTCCATTCAAGTGAGGCCCTTGTGCACTCCCACAAGGTTCCCAGGCTGAACCCTCTGGCTGTGTGAGGTTCTGGTCTGGGCACAGTGAAAATGAAGCTGCCCAGGGAAGGCCAGAACCACCTTTTGCCCTTCTTTTCCCTTTTTACCCACAGTAGCTGTAAGTAGCCCTTGCATGGTCAATAGAGACTGTATGAACAGCACACTCCACAGGGTGTGTCAAACACAGGATAAGTCATCTTTGATGGGAGAAAGAAGTAATTAAATCTCCTTGGTTCTTTTGGCAAAATGTTTGTTGAAGCACTTGTTATGCATTGGAATTAGGCTACTCATGCTTGCTAATTTTTTTTAATCCCCATGTAACTCCACACACTCCAGGAGGGTTGCACAAGTGCAAGTGGGTACAGACTTTGGAGCAGKGTCCTCCTCTGTGGCTTCCTGGGTTTGCAGGAATAACTTAATTTAGCTCCATTTGCCTTACACTATGTTGGACAGGTTACAAGTCTTTTTTAGCAACTCAATAAAGAGTTGACGTAAACTCCCTGCGGTAAGAGAAATTTTAAAAAAAATACTCTGAGGGAGTCTACAAGTGTTCTACTAGAATGAGTGTCACTAACAGTAATTCACTCACAGATTTTATTCCTTGGCTGCAGAACTAGATGATATTTAAGGTCCCTCCCAACACAAGCCAATATATGTTTCCATGATTCTATGTCTTTAGGGTGCTTGATTTGAGTAGTCTGATGTCATGGATGGACATTTCTTCAATGCTAGTAGAGGAAAGGAATGAGTTGCACTTCCCTGTTCCACCCTATTCCCTTGAATTTGTCCATTTTTTTTTGTTGAGAGCAAGTTTTCTTCAGGCTTGCTCCCAGTGGCAGTGGTAAGCCACAGTCTGTGAGAAGCAGCAGACAGGTAAATTCAGTTTTGGCCATGCACACCCTGCACAGGACAGATTTCTCTCCCATTTTGTGATAGGGTCCATGAAGCAAGAGGCTTTGAAGTGTATATACCTGTGTCAACAGTGTATTATTCATCCATCCATCCATCCATCCATCCATCCATCCATCCATCCATCCATCCATCCATCCATCCTTCCATCCTTCCATCCATCCATAACTCAGAAGTTTATATTTAGATTATACTTACAGTTGGTGTAATAACAGCTATGGATATATCCACATTCCTTACACGATTATCAAACTGATGCTGGAAGGCGGGTGTGCCAGAGGGGAGGTAAAGCCGCAGGCACCGATGTGATACCTACACTGAACTGGAGCTGCAGAGKAAGAGCATTAGACCGGTGCCTACAGCACAAACTGTGTGTGTGCATCTCCCTCCTCACTTGCCAGTCTGTGTGGGTTTTATCTGWGTTGCTAAATCTTGCTTTCCAGTAAAGGGGACCAGTGGGTGGGATTTTATGCTAAATGCTTAGTTCCGTTGCTTTTAGGTCATTCATCCTGTTCTGCATTCAAGGCTTGCTRTGGCAGGGCTGGAGATAGGAATTTGGAAACAAAGTGGGTTTCCTGGTGGGAAATCATCCTCATTTGCATGCGAATGTCCTCTTCTCTCCCGATTGTAGGGAGAGGAAGGTGGTGGTCCTGGGGAGCCCCCAGGGCTTGGAGAGGTGGAAACGGAGGCTTTGCCGGGGGTCTGCTCTGGAAGTTTTCTCTGCTCCTAAGCTTTTGTGCAACGAGGTTTTAAACAACGAGGTTTGACCCTACAGCACTTGCTCTGTGTGGCTCTTCCCTCTGAGTGCAGCAGCACAGGTCGGGATTGCAGGATCCGGTCTCACTTTGCTGGATTCTCTGGGGTCTGATGGCAGCAGCCTGACCCTTCCTGGTGACAGACAACTTTCTCCTCCCGTGAAAACAGAGTGAGTTTTGGACTGGGATTTTTCATAAGGTATGTGCAAAGCTAGGTGTAGTCACACTATCTGTGTAAAWGTATAAAAAGATGAAAATCCAGGCTTTTGTGCTCAAGATTCTTACAGGGGTATTTGGGCACTTCATATTTTCTAACTCATCAGCTTGGAAAATTTTGAGGAACGTCACTGACGGGTGTGCAAGTGTAACCTAACGTCAGTGACAGAAAGACAAAGACAAACATATATCTTTGTTTTTGGTTTAAAGCAACCATACCCTATTGAGTGTCTGAAAGAAACTCCAAATGTCTAAATACTCCTTTCTAAAAGTACTCACAATCCATTCTATTTTCTGTGACATCACCTTGGAGGTACAGTAAAATGTTGGCATCAAGAGGCCCGAGGAAACTGCAAGGTAGAGAGCAGAATACCAACCTTCCTTCCCATGGGGAAGTGAGGGGCACGAAGATGTGTCTCTCCCATGTTTGCTTTTTATGGAAGTGCTCCCAAACAAGGCACCTTCACCAGAATGGAACGGAAAMGAGCTCATTCCTTCTTGATGGTAACAGAGCACTTTGCATTGGCGGTGATTGCTGCATTTCATTCAAAACACTCCCAAGGATTTACTGGAATGAGAGGCTCGCAGAAGACACACAGAGACACACATATACCAGTAAAGCGGTGACAAGGAAAGCAAATTGTAGTAATCACCTCCCAGTCAGGAATTTGGCGGAGGTGTGCCTAATGCCTGAGCTCTTTGCTATCAGCCYGCCTGGCTCCCACACACCGGTGGCCTCTCCTCTTGGGTGGGCTCAGATTTAACACTGTCATGTGAAATTCAGAACGACTGTTCTCAGCCTTTATTCAGCTGGGAAGATTTCAGACTGGAAGAAGGGCTTTGATGCCTGAGGGATTCTCTATCTTTTCCAGAGGTACCTCTGGGTTTCATAAAAAGCCATTCCTCYGCATATTTTTCATCTAAAAATGTTCTTAAAGTTCTTCATCATTCCAGGGAGACAACTAAGGATGGCAGGATGTTTCACTTCCACTCTTAGACTGGCATTAGTGTAGCAGTTGTAATATGCACTCTAAGACATTGGTTTCATCCGCTTTTTACTCTCCTTGGCCTAAGTGAGTATTTGAAACATAAACTTCTGAAATTTTACATCTCACAAACTAGGAAAAAGGATAAGCCAGACAAATTTCTTCCACATGATCACAAGAAACTAATGACCACAGCCACTTCCAGGAGTCTACGCTGGGCCCCTGAGCTGGGTGCAGGTACCTGCCAGGTTTAGGGATCCCATTATTCTGCACACCCTGAAGAAATCCCCGTGGAAGGGAGGTGTAGCTGACTGCTACTGACACCCTGCTGAAGGCTGTGCAAATGCCATAGGGGCCCCGAGGCAGCTGCTGAGGGTGGGTGCTGTTAATGCCAACCCCTCCTGCCCAGGGGACACATTGTCACCAAGGGATGTAGGCTGGCACACAGTCACCTTGCAGGGAGGCAGTCTTCCTAATACCATATAGCAGACAAATTGTAAATAATRTATTGATTCACCCTGCTGGTGATGTTAATCTCCTGAACTCTTTGTCAAATTTTGGGACTATTGTGGTTTATCTCAGAAAGCTGGTTTATCAGCACAGACATCCCGTATCAGCATAATTTTTGTTGCACTGGTAAAACTCCTCATGTGATTAGGGGCAAGGTTGCCCTTTTGAAGGTTAATCTCCAAATAGGACTGGCCTGTGGTGAACTGTGCCAGCTGGATGAGGACATGAGGGTGGAAACACCAGCACACTGCAGGCAGCAGCCAGTGGCCAGGAGTGACGATTAAACTGGAGATGCAGCTCCAGCTGCTGTGGCTGAAATTTCACTGCAAAAGTTTCTTRTTTCTCATTTTGCTCCTTTGATCCGTTGAAAGATCAAGTTTCARGGGAAAATCAGCCAGGACAAGCCGCAGAGGGCTAGAATTACAGCATGWGAAGCAGCAGGGCCAGACGAGATCGCTTTCAGGCTGCAGCCGGTCCTTTCTCAACTAAAGCCAGAGCCCGGGACTGATGGAGGGCCACGTCAGCTGCTCTTATTGTTACACATACAGATGTTTAAAATTAAAAACAATTGTTTATTAGGCATTCCCAAATGACTATTTCATAAAGCAATCACACACTGGTCTCAGAACTTGCAGCTCTTCCACTGTCAGACCATGTTAAGTCTGTGCATGAATGGTTTTAAAAAACTCAAGAAAAAAGATGCATTCTTACGTGTTACTTTTGCAAAGCAATACGATGGCTGTGCTTTAAAAGCTGGCAAAGGGAAAAAAGCATCCCAGAAGGTGCTCACATGCCAAGGTTTGCTGTGTTGTTGGGTGAAATGAACAGAGGAGGGCAGTGGGCTCTTCCAGCCTGGTTGGTGGGCTGGCCATGACTCTCTTGGTGTCACTGCTGGGTGGCACTGAGTGTCACAGTGTGCCCTGTGAGTGAGCTGGGGCCGTGTCCAGCCTTCAGGCACCAGCTTCTCAACCCYGCTGCCATCCCACTGAAGCTGCCATCCCCCTGATGCAATTTCAGGGAAAGGCTGTGTGAAGATTGCTTTCCTGCCCAAGAACATTTGTTGGACAGTTTTGTTCCCTTGAGTGTTTCAGGGTGAGAGAACTGTTGCAGATAGGTTATCAAAGTGTCTCAGCAACCCTGTGGATAACACAGATGGGTTTTTTTTTTTTGTGGACAAAAGATAGGTCTGCAAAACTATATGCATATACCTATGTTAATGGATTTCATCCATGGTACTGGCAGGTTTTAAATTTTCTGGAATCTGTGACTTTGATAATTGTTCTGCAGAATTTCCTGATGTCTCTCATAAAGCTCTTCAGCCTTCTTTAACAAAACAACTCTATGAAACAATTCTTGTTGTGCTTKAAAATAATGCTGTAAAAATAACTAATAGTCCTCATGAAAGAAAAAAAAACAAACAACCAAACAAGCAAAAAAAACCCYGAAAAACAGGATTAGAAATTCTCTCACAGTGTGACAGGCATCATGCCAGCACTCAATCACACTGTCTGGGCTACTGTGGCGCTCTGGGACTGATTCCCAGCAAGCCSAGTCCCTTGGCTAAAGGTTGTAGATCCTAGAAAGTAGCAGTCCAGCTTTTTACAACAGTGCTTCATTTGCTGAGGGGTTTGTTAACCCCTTCTTTTCCCCTGCACACCAAAGCTCTTTCACCCAGAGGAGGGGCTGTGTCCCAGGGGAGCAGAGCACTGAATGGCAAAGCCCGACCCCTGGTGAGAGCCAGGATTGTTTGTTTTTTTCTTTGCTGGGTGTGTTATTTGCCACCAAGCAGAAGCTGCCTGTGAATCCAGAAGAAACTCATCCAGTGATTCACATGAAGTAATGTCAGTGTCAGCCCAGCACTAACCAGGGGACCTTCTGAGGTCCTKCCATCCTAAATTACACTGGTTCTGTACATCAAAGCTGAGCAGCCACTCACAAAGTTGGGAGGAGGTCAAAGTCACATTTCACATGTTATTTCCTGAGCAGACTTGTGTTTAGAAGTTTCCTTTGAGGGACAGCTTGGATTCTCCGTGTCTGTCCTGCCACCACGCTGCAGAGAACACAGGTAGTCACCAAGCCTGCGTGATCAAAAGTGACCTCTTTCCATCCTGCTGAATTCTGAGGGCATTATTTAAACTGAGGGATGAAGAGTGAGTTTCACAGGTCTTACAGGGCGCAGAGTATCCAGTCCTCACCCACATGGGAGGAGATGAGTGACTGAGGTGCTAGCACAGGGGACAGGACCTTCTCCAAGCTTGCTCTGTCCACTGACAGGGCTTTTCCTGCACTGTGGCCATGCCTTGCACTGGGAAATGCCTTACTGACTCTTAGGATTTGATACTCCATGACTTGTGGTCTTGCACCCGTTCCTATGCAGCTTTGTGCAACTCAGAAGCTGAGGTGTGCTCACAATGATTTTGTCTCCCAGATGGCAGAAAAACACCCAGGGAACTTCACTTGATTGCTGCTTTGCCACCTAATTCTGTTTTCCTTGTGTTTTCCCTGCACTACTGGCAGTGCTGGCAGCATCCCAGTTGTCATGTGTGTCTGGACAGAGATCCACRTGCTCCAGCTGCTCTAGTGCTGCCCCTGAGCAGGACAGGATCAGATGGGATATCAGCCATGCAGCAGACACAGAGGAAAGGATTTGCCCCAGCCTGTGGGCACACATCAGCCTGGTGGCTCCTCCTCAGCCACAGCTGACCCTGCTGTCCCAGGCATTGCTCTTTGCATGGGCATTTGCAGCTGCACTGAGAGCCCTGGTCCTTGCTGCAGATCCTGTCTGGACCCCAATGGAGGTGTCTGTGTTCTCTCTCCACCCAGGGCATGCTAATTTTGTGTGATTTTCCCTTATTATCAAAATTTCTTTGAAAGTTTGTCAGACTTTATTGTTTTTCCTCTCCTGACCACTTCTTCTAGCACCAGAAAGCTCTCTGAGCATCACCTCCTTGCACTTGAAATGTGATCTCCAGCCTATTTGTTGCTAATAGATGCTCATTTATTAATATGCCAAGATTAATGGACCTTTTCCCTGCTATAGGAAAACCATATTGCTACATTACTGAATACAGTCTTTCCTGTCTGTACAAACAGTGAGGAGCTGTTGGATCAAATCAGTTCCTAAATGGGAAGCATTTAAGTCTCTGTCCTGAGAAGGTTGTGTTTATCACTGGGATTCACATCTTTCTTGTGCACTTCCCAGTCATTCCTGTCTGCCCATGGCTGTTGTTCCTCATTCCACTCTTCATAAATGAGTCTGACAGGTTTTTTTTTTTTTTTTTTTTTTTTTTTTTAGAAAGAGGGTAAATGCCCTCTGTCCTTGCAAGAAGCACAGTTTTGGTCCTTTCCTAAATGTTTTTGTAAGAACTGGAGCCTGGGGAATGCTCCCACCTTTACAGATGGAAAATTTTCATCTGAACTTCTCCTGTGGAGAGGTTTCAGTCCCTGTTTTTTCTCTGGAGCATCACTGGGGGGGTTTCATGGTTCCTGTGATGCAGCAGCACGTGCACAGTGTTTCCCAGTGTAAGCACGAGCAAGAACTATTAATTTGGAGTGTTACCTCCAGCCTTTCTTTTGGCTTCACGTGGAAGCCTCCTGCCTGTTCTTGACAAAGCTTTTGTCATGGGGAACAGTGCAGACACAAATATAGCACATTCCACTCCCCCACCGCCTTCTGCTCAAAYATGGTTTTGGGGGACAACTGAGGGAGCCCCCAGCACACAGGGACATGTGCAGGGAAGGACACAGCCCTGGGGAGCACAATCCAGGGCTCCCATGGGCAGGTCTGGGTTGATCTCACGACACCGAGCCCCCTTGGAACTGCTGTCGCCAGCAGTGACACCAAACCCGCAGTGGGGAAGGTGACAGAGAGCTGAGTCACGGACGATTCGCACGCTCGGCCCGTTTTTGTGGCCAAAACAACTGATTTTATTTTCCACAGCTGTCAGTCACGGAAAGCAGCTTTGTTTTCAATGAAGAAGAGAAAACAGAGGTGAGAGCTTCCAACCGCCTCTTACTGATTGGAACTGACGGAGCTGGGCTGCTCCTGCAGAACATTTATTCCTCCTACACCCTCCGTAACTCAGCTCCATGCCTCCAGATCTACAAATTACTCCTACAAAACTGCGCTGTCGAGGCCGAGGTGTGTCCTCTCCCTGCTCAGGCTGTAGTCACTGGCCKAACAAAGGGATGCTTCCTAGGTGAGCTCATGGGTTAAATGAGCACCGCTTGCTTTTGAAGCTTGCTCAACAGTTTTATCTGCTTTGGAGGCAGTTTGTACGAGCTTTTTTATTTTTTGTTTTGAACTATATGTATTTTTTTAGCAGAGGAATATATTCTGCCCCTCCAAAGGCAGCAGTATTTCTGCCAGGGTGGACAGATAGAAGTGAGCAGCCAGTGTGGAGGGGATGAGGGGAGTTCCCTCCTTTCATGCTGAACATGTGGCATGACTGTCAAACTCCCAGACTGCTTGATAACTGGATTAGAAATGTCACCTTTGTCTGACTCTCAGCACAGTTCTTATCTGGCCACAGATATTCACTGCACCGTGCTTGCCCTTCACCCGTGTCATTTCTGGACAGCTGAGGAAACTCTCAGCTCTCCTCGTTTATGTTTTCACCCTTGCAGATAAGAAGAAAATGAGGCCAAGGAGGTCCCAGGGACACCTGACTCTTTTCCCTCCCCTCATGTTCCTTTATAGCTGACTCACAAARTAATTTTTTTCCTCTCCCACTATTTCTTCTCCTTTTGATAGCCAACTGCCTGCTGTTTACAGGGCCCAGAAAATGGAAAGCAAAGGARATACCACCATGTTTGTCAAATGAACAGCTGAAAGTGTTGAACTTGTGGCTGTCCATCTTACATTTGCATGTATTTTTGTCCCAACTGCTTTTCTTCCTCACAGGCTCTTTAAATCCTGCCCTCAGTGCTCCTTACCAACWGAGCCACCTCTCTCCATAGTAACCCCAGCTAGCAGCTAAATATTTAACAGTCTGAGAACATCTTTTTGTAGTCACAGAGCTGGTATTTCTTGGGATTACCCAAACCTGGTGTTTCTACACAGTCCATTTAATCCAGCAGCTGATTTCAAGGTCTCTGGGGCTGTCACTGGGGTCACAGGCTCTGTCTCTGCAGCACCTGCTGAGATGTGGTTGGGAGGGTTTGAGGCTTCTGAAGGGGTTTTCAGGTGAAAACACTTCCTCAGCAAAAAATAAGTGGGGTGTGAAATACCCCCTCAATCTTTTCATATTTCAAGGATGTAGACCTAATATTCCTTATAGAAGTTTCTCATTACTGGCTTGGTTGTGTCTAATAGCCTCAGGCACCCAGARCATCTGCTCTTCTTTGCATCCCTCTTGGCAGGCCTGGCTCCTGGACACTTCTGGGATTGGTTTCCTGTGAAATGAAACAAGGAGGTGATTTAGAAATCCCCTGAAATAGCACTGTCAGTCTGTCTCAGAGTGTGGAGGTGTCATACAGCAGTTAGCTTGTCTCTCCCTCCCCAATGGGAGTAGCTACAGTCACATATATGCCTGCATCACTGCTTCTACAGTGTTTATATTGCTGAATTTTTAAAATAAGCTCCTTTCAGGCAAGAAAASTGTGGTCTGCTAGTGCATTGCTGCATAGTGTCAGGACCCCTTTGCTGTGCTCCTGGGCAAGACACATTATCCCTTCAGGCCCCCTCTTCCCCTACACAATTCTTACTGTTCCCAGCAGATCAACAGGTACTTAAGAAAAATGGTATCTCATATTTTGAAGGGTCAGGGCACAGTTTAAAATGCTGCTGAGTTAATGCACTTTTCACAACCAGACCCTCCTCCTGAATGAGCTGATTTTTAGTTCATAGAATCACTAAGCTTGGAAAAGACCCTTAAGTTTATAGAGTCCAACCATTAACCTAACAATGCCAGGTCCACCACCAAACCATGCCCTTAACCAGCATCTCCACATGTTTTTTTTAACACTTCCAGGGATGGTGACTCCACCGCTTTTCTGGGCAGCCTGTTCTAATGTTTGACCACCTTCTCAGAGAAGAAAATTTTCCTAATGTCCAATTTAAACCTCTGAGGCCATTTCCTCTTGTCCTGTCACTTGTTCCTCGGCAGAAGAAATAAAACCCCACTTTGCTGCAACCTCCTTTGAGGGAGCTGTAGAGAGTGAGAAGATCCCCCTGGGGCTCCTTTTCTCCAGGCTGAGCCCTCCCAGTTCCCTCATCAGATTGTTCTGCGGACCCTTCCCCAGCTCTGTGTTCCTTCTCTGGATGTGCTCCAGCACCTCAATGTCTTTCTTGTCATGAGGAGCTCAGAGCTGAACCCAGGACTCGCGKTGCAGCCTCACCAGGGCTGATGAAGTTTGAGGAGATTTTCCTAACTTTGTCTCACTACACCACCATGGCTACAGCAATGCTTCTGCTCCTGCCCGTGGCCCCATTGCTGCTCTGCAGCCACAGCAGCACRAGGACATTAATAAAGGCATTGCAAAACCCAGCCAGGCTTGCCACTTCTGGACAAGGAGCTGCACCCTTCTGCGACAAACATTAGGGCTTAAGAAACTTGCATGGAGATATTTATAGCATGGTTCCTTCCTGGGATGGAAAGAAACTTATTTTTGAATACCAGAGAGCAGAAATAGGCCAGCTCTGAAGGTGAAAAGGTATGAACTTCTATTTGGGGAACACTGCATGACTGGAGTCGCATGAGAGGGAAACTAGCAGTAGGTAGAGTCAGTGCAGGTTCTTCTGCCTCAGCTTGCAGTAATTTTGAGCCCCCTTCCCCAGGCCAGTTTCTGCTCTTTTATTCAGGAAAACCAGATCTGAATATAAGGAAAATTAAATCTGGCCATTCATTTTTGATTTTTCCCCAATTTTTGACTCTTAACTGTGTGCCAGGCCCCAAATGTTCTTTAGAAGGGAATCTGAGAGGTTTTAGGTGCTCGTGTGAAGTGACAGATCTGTAACTTGTGACCAGAATGAATATCYAAGATTGTGGTGGAGTTTCTTCTTGCATTTATGAGAGAGGATAAAATTATGTATGGAATCCATACTGCCTTTCCATTAGCTATGCTATTATTGACTTTATTCAAATTAGCCCTTTAAGCAAGGCCTGCTGTCCATTTTCACAATTCTGCCTTTTAATCATCGCCAGCTTGTAAATTCCTCCTTCGTAGGCTGAGCTGCTGGAAAGATTTCCATGGAGCTGACAGAAGTGTTTTATAGAAGCGGCCCCTCTTTTGTCCTGGGGAATTACAGCCCTATAAGTCTTCATTTTACTTGACATTCCAATTTGCAGCTTGGATGCCACAAGAAATGCCTTGGGTTTTGGTTTAGTGATGAAATTTGTGATATTGCAAGTGTAACAGAAAAATGAAGATCTGTTAAAGGCCCGGTTAAGCTTTCCTTTGCTCCTGCCCATAGCCAGCCTGACAGGAAGGAAAATGTCTCCTCAGCKAAGATATGTAGATATTTACCTAATGTCAAACACAAAAACCATGGAAATGAGATGCTGGGTTGGATTGATCATGACTGAGATCAGCTCAGCTTGGTTTGAGATTGGCTGAGATTGGTCAGAGAGTGGTGCTGAGARCACCARGCTTGTGGGTTTGAACCCTGTTGGGGCCATTCAYTTCAGAGCTGGACTCACAGTCCTTGTGGATCCCTTCCAACTCACAGTATTCTATGATTCTGTGATAAAAAAGGGAAAAAGAAAAGTGTGGAAAGTCTTATCTACCCTCAGAAAGGATATGCTTTGCTGCTGTGTTTTGTATTTTTTTTGTCTATGGTGATGGGTGCCAGTTTACCTGCTGGAAGAGCTGGGGTTTGCCGGGGTGCAGCAGGAGACACCAAAAGAATACACTCATAGAATAATACAATTATTTAGGTTGGAATTATTTAGGTTGGGGAAGGTATCTAAGATCATTGAGTCCAGCCTTTAACCTAACACTGCTAAGAATATTAGAGCACTTTGTGCTTTCTGTCTAGACCTTCCTCACATCCAAATGAGTGCCAAGAAAGTTGCTGTCACACAACCATGGCTGAAAATGAGCTAATGGCTGTGTCYGTGGCCTGTGGGATTCATTCTATTTTCATTTTCCCTTCTCTTCAGTCCTCTGAAATTTGKAGAGGGAATGATACCTAAACTGAGAGKGGGRTAAGTTTAATTGAGACCTCCTACARRTAAGATYTTCCCAAGAGCCAAAGRGTTGGAYATCTGGAGGCTTTCCTCTCCWYYACTCAGAATAAGGATGGTTTGWTGCCTTGAGAAAGAAGAGGCAGGATTGATGTGATTTGATCCYCAAACCCTCTCCTGCAATAGCCCTGGTGTGCCATGAGCCAGCTGGAAGGCAAGGACATCCTGCAGTGCCTCTGTATTATTTTCTTCTTAGCCCCTGGCCAAGCAAAGCCTGTAGGGATGATTTTCTAGTCAAGGAGGGCGTGCCCTGGAGGTGGTTGTGCCATTATGGAGATTTATTTATCTGTCACCTTTTGCTCATGTAACAGGGAGAGCCTGATGCATGGAAATATTYGCTTTCCTCCATCTCCTGAATGCCTTATTTCAAACCTACAGAAGGTTTAGTGGGGATTCCCTGCTTTCAGCAGTGGGCCTTTGGGATTGGGCACAGAGACAGAACAACTTGATCTTGGGACTGGCTTTGCACTTCGTTTCAAGGCTGTCCAAATGGGAAAAACACAAATGCAGCTGGCCCTTGTAAAAATCATTCCTTTTAGCAGAGCTACTTTTCCCTGCAGACAAAGGGAGCTGTAAGGCTACTCTGACTGATGAGTTCTGGATGGGATGAGGGAAAGTGTTGAAATGCTGCAGTTCCCCCTAAYTCTGGCATCCCCACTCACATCTACCAAGGCTCTAGGTGACAGAGATATCTGCTACCCATCTGTGACCTTCATTTCTCCAGACCATCCCAATTTTCTGCTATGCAGAAGACACAGCAGGAGTAACTGTAGCAATTAAATGCCAAAWAAGCCAAGATCAGGCTGTCATTAAGACACATGCACTGGGGACCTTGTCCTGAAGGTTCATCTTGTATTTTCCTTTCTCTTTACCTTCAGTCTGCAGTTTCCCCCAAATCTGGCATGAAGCAATAGATCATTAAATCTGGGATAAAATTTTGGTTTTCTTTTTTCCTTAATTCCACAGGCCTTCCAAAGGAGAAATCTGTGCTGTAAGGCATACCAAGGCTGAAGCTRGTAGCCAAGAATTAACTCTTTGCCTGTAGCAGTCATTGCTTTCTTTGCTTCTCTTATCAAAGGCTGGTGGTGCCTTTCTGTGCACCAAGGAGGAGGCAAGGTGCTTTTTAAAACTCCTCAGACTCTTTGACACAGCTGATGATTTATGTGCGTGTGCTCAGGTGCTAAATGACCTTCCTGCAGCATTTGAAGTTCGGTGAATGAATAACCACCTCTCACCTGGGCAGAGCAGCTCTTTGTGCTGTGCTGAGAGCAACAATAAAACCCGGTCAGGCTTCTCCGGCATTAAGGTGGCATGAGGCAGCCTTTCCCCCCCTGACAGCAACTCTAAAACATGTCATGTCCTTCATGCCTACTTCTGAACAGCCACAGAACTGATATCCAATGCTCTTGTTTCCTGCTGAACTGTCAGAACCTGTGCACTTTCAGTCCTGGCATTTCCAGGCTGGAGGTGAAACCATCCAGGTCTCCCAGGTCAATCCATCATAAGCCTCCAAGGAGGAGCTCTCATCTGAGGCAGTGGGACAGAGCTGAGTGTCTTAGCCCTAAAAATGACAGGAAGATGCCCCCTGAGCAGACAGTGCTGTCAGCCACAGCAAAGATCACATCTCCCCTGGGATGGGGGCAGATTGCTGCTTCATGTTCAAGGCAATCTAGGTTTGTGCGTTCAGGGCTGATCCTCATCTTGGCCACAGAGTCACCGAGTCCGATGCCAGCTGTGTGCACATCTGTCAGGGGTGGGTTTGCCTGCATCTGTGGTGAGCCTGGCATGCAGACATGCCTGTGTTTCCAGGGAAAGGCAGTGTAGTCCTGTGGTCACAATGCCAGCAGATTGTCCCCATCTCTGTTCCCTGCGGGCTCTGGAGGAGTGCTGGCTTCCATCCTTGGAAGTGTTCAAGGCCAGGCTGGAGCCTTGAGCAGTCTGATCTACTGGAAGGTGTCCCTGGCCATGGTGGGAGGGTTGGAAAGGGGTGATCTTTAATGTTCTTTCCAATCCAAACCATTCTATGAATCTGTGGTTCTACAATTCTATAAATCCATGATTCCATGATTCTGTGATTCTATAATTCTATGCATGTGTTCCCATGCCTGAGATCAGTTGCCTTTCACTGACCACAGGGCTCAAAAAAACTGCACGGTCTTTCTGCAAACAGAAATTGTGAGTCTCAAACATTGGTAAAACACACCCCTTGGTGACTTTGCACTCAGGCAGAAAAGTTGKAGCTCAGACAAAATCGACTTTCCTGTTTCTGTGGGTCAGATGGCTGTGTGTGTATTAGATTAGTCCTCTGTTGCCATGGGAATGCTGTAAAAGAGTTCTTTCCCCATGGAAGATGGGAAATGTTTGCTCCTGACATGGCCAAAGCCAGTTGCTTGCCCTTAGGAGCCCAGGGTAGCCCTGTATACCGCAGGAAAGCCTCTCAGGCAGAATTTAGGATTGCAAAATCTCTACCTGCCTTAATTACTGAGTTGCATAATGCTTCGTTGGGCAAAGAATGCCTGAACTGTGAGTTTGCGCAGAAAAAAAGCAAGTAGGTGGGGTAAAAAAAAACGAAACTTCTATAATTAACTTYGATATCTACATCAGGTTATAGTTTGACATGGCAATTTGAACACATGTGCCTAATTTCACTGTGCTTTTCCCACTCTCTCCTACTCAGTTATGTATAAATTGAGTACTGAATGTTGCACAGGAGATGTGGAAGTGCCTGTGAGGAAATGCCYGTGTGTCAGAGAGCTGTGTGACACACATCACATGTGCCATGGGCTGCTTGGGGCACCTTTGGTGCCAGGCTGAGGTTGGGAAAGGAGCCCTGGAGTTCAGTCATACCCACCACTCCGACCTGCCCAGTCCTCCTCAGGGATCACCTTTGACTTTTTTCCTCCTGATCCACACAATTGTGCCTTTCTCCTCATTCTGGGTGTACTTGACAGGAAATCCAGTCTGAAAAAAAACAAAACCAAACCACAGGAAGCTTCTTTGCTCTGCCCTTCCAAGTGCTGCTATTTTTTAATATATCTCTATATACCAACCTCACAGCTTGACCTTAAATGCTTTTGAAGTTTRGAAGTGGTCAGATAACATTTGCCTTTCAGTTTTGTTTGCTTTCCTGGCTAAGACTGCACGAAGAGCCGCCCTGTTCACACAGGAGAGGTTTCACTGGTGTGTCTCGCCAAGAACACACACAGCAGTGCCAGGRGACTCTGGAAAAGGGAACAGGAAAGCCCAGTTGTGTGAGGCTGCCAGYCTGCATTTGCAGAGATGGTTCAGAGGGTTGAGACAGATCTCCAGATCTCTTATGCTTTTCCAAACCATAATCCTAAATATTCTGACAATTATCCATGACTATACAAATACTTTCCCAGGCACAGTGAGGTTAGCTGTTCTGTGAATAACCCTCAATTTCATGTGTGTTTAGGACATCTAAATTCTCACCTCTCTTTGAAGCACTCTGAAACTCAGACACATGAACTTTTGTATCGGGGATGAAAATTGTGATTATTTGACACTGAAGTTGCCCAAGTCTCCTATTTCAAACATGAGCTCTCCTTTGAATGTCACATTGTGTTTAGACCTTATCACTGTCCAATCTTTAAAAAGTTGCTAAAATCAACTTACTCCTACTTGTGGAGCTGTTTCTCAGCTGCCAGCTCTCTGCCTCCTCTGTCCAGAGCACATTCCCAGCTGGCAGTGACCACCCAGAGCTCTCCCCACTATCCTCTCACCACGCCAGGGGTGCAAAGGTGATCAACAGCAGAATTTCCACCTTCTCAGCTCCTTCTGTCCCGGGGCTTCTCTGTGGTTGAGATGGTGCCAGAAAAGCAATGCAGAGGATGGCAGTGAGGAGACCTCTAGAACAGAGACAGAGGATGAGCCTGCAGAGCAAGCTGAGCTGAGGGAGAAGGAAGGAAGTCTGTGCAAGGTACAGCTCAAGGCACCAGCAGCTCCCACAGCCAGCAGCTGCTGCTTTGCCTGCTGCCCATCCCGCAGCCTTACACCTCCTTGTTTGCAGTCACACCTCAGCTGGGAAGAGGGAATGTGGGCTGTGTTTGTGTGTGTGTGTGCTGGGAAATGGGGGACAATTCCCCAGAACATCTGTAAGACCTTTGGGACCCCCAGTCAGTGACAGGGAAAGGTCTCTGTGCTGGCTGCAGAGCTCCAGGGGCTGCACCTTTGCGTGCCTTCGGACCATACAAACTGCTCTAGGGAGCCAGAACCGGCTCCTCATTTCTGTCTTCCCAAGGCTGGGAAGTGATTCACCCTCTCTGGGAGCTGTTCCTGAGGACAGGAGTGGGAGCAAGGTGCCAGAAACTGAGCTAAAACAAAAGTTAGGTTGGGGCCCAGGMAAATTTCCTGCTGCTGCCGTGGGTGGGTAATGGCTCAGCCTCCACAGGCACAGGCAGAGCCGCTCAGAGCTGAGGCGGAAGGGTGAACACAGGCCAGGACTATTTAAAGGCTGTGCTTCGGATTTTTATATGGGAAAGGCCTAATTATGGGGACTTAAATCCTGTCAGAGCAGCTGCTTCAGATGTCTGAGTGCAGGGCTGCTCACAGCATGGAGGAACATTACCAGGTTGTTTCAGACAAAATATTTCGGGAYTTGATCCTTTATCCCTTTTCACACAGTCAAACCTCTCTCATGCCAGCAGCTCACGGAGATCAAGGCTGCTCCAGCAGAAATAGCTGCTTTGCAGAAGCTGATCACTGAGTTGGATGAAAGGTTTTGGTCTGAGTCTTTGGCTGTTGCATGGGATGGGCCACGCAGGACAAAGGCAGCTCRCACTCAAAGGAGCAGCACAGCTGGATGTGCCTCCAGCAAGGAGATGGAAGTWGGATCTACTGCCTGCTAGGGCGGATTTGAGTCAAGCCTTTTAATTCCCTTCAGCAGTAGTAGGAGTACTAAGCCCTTACCCTGGCAGATTTCAAGCTCTTGGGGTTATTAGAAAGGAAATTCACTAAATACTGCTCTGTGTGGTGCTTTGCCTGTGACTGGACTGAAGGATACTGTTGGAAGTAGCTTTTTGCTGCAGAAAAGTACCAGTGTTGCTAAGAACAGTCGTGACTTTGTTCCAAATGGTT
Organism: Malurus melanocephalus; assembly: GCF_030028575.1. NCBI lineage: Eukaryota > Metazoa > Chordata > Aves > Passeriformes > Maluridae > Malurus > Malurus melanocephalus. The sequence goes on along the minus strand of NW_026623258.1, from coordinate 2,850,799 downwards.
GCTCGTGTTATAAAACTGAGATTTATAAAACTGCACGGTGCAGCAATCTCCTTGGTTTAAAAACCTCCCTGTTTTTTTTAACTTGCCTATCCCACAACTAAATGCTCTCCCTCCCCTAAAGCACAGGCAAGAAACCTTTCTGTGAGTCACGAAGACAGCTCCCACACGGCACACGCTCCCTTTCTCCTGCTCTCAATACAGGATTTAGGTAAGGCCACACGTGAGCCCTGTTTTTGGCAGATCACGCTCACATCCAGAGCAGGTCATGGTGGATGCTCACTCTGGGCCCCTCTCAGCTGTCCTGCACCAGCTCCATCTGCTGAGGATGCTGTGCTCTGTGTGGGCTCAGATATGGATCTAGACAGGCACAGTCCCAGCAGGAGAACTCCCTGGGAATGRCATTAAGCATCATTAATAGTGACATGGGATTAAGCACATCTGGGCTGTAAATTTCCCATTTATGTCAAGGGGTCTTTGTCTGTACAGGTAAGTGAAAACCACCCACGTTTTTCTTGTTACCAAGATGATTTTATCTTTCTCCTACTTTACTGGGCCATAGCTCAATATTGAGCTTTTTACACAAAGGAAAGCTGCAAGTTTTAACCCCTCAAACTTCCCCCTTGTTAGAGAAAACAATCCCYTGTTCTTCAGCCTTTGCCTGTAGGTCACAGTTTTGAGTCCTTTCATCATTCTGGCTGCTGTGCTTTAATCTCCCCAGTTTGTCTCTGTTCTCTCTAATTGAGCCACAGTGGTCTAGTTGAGGATTTTCCAGAGTGGGCCAGAAAAGARTAATTATCTCCTGTCTCACAGAGAGCCTCATTTTGTTGGTGCATCTTTGTTTTTTGATCCATTGTAACTCCAGGCCCTTTTTTTACTGCACTGCTGCCAGCCTACATGTTCCTTGTTTGTGTCTGTGCCTCTGATTCATTCTTCTCAAGTTTAGTATTTTTCATGTGCATGTAATCAATTAAGTCTTGGAGAGTTTGGTTCATTTATGATTTTCTTTCAAGCTTTTTAATCTCTGAATTTATCTGTTGGGATGTTCTTGTAGGCAGCAAGATTTTAAAGTATTCYATCTTGTTCGTTGTCCAAATTRTWCATAGAAAYGAACACTGGRGTRATACTGGGTCTAAAGCAGAGTGCCRCAGCACACAWTTCAAATGTCTTCTCAGTGTGGTGTAGCAGCTGATTATAAGAGGCCTTTGAGGACAGTTAGATGACATATCCTGTTCTATAAGCAAAACCCAAACATTTTTGTAGAAGGATGCTTTGTCGATGAGGGCTTCCAGGTTTTTCTGTTCAGCTGCCAGCATTAGTGGCACTCTCAGAAATGACAGCACTGGCTGATGGAACAAAATTTGTCATGTAGAGGTTTCTTCCTGTGAGCTTGAAGTACCTCTCACACCTCTGGACAAGCCTGGCTGGCATTTTTTGTCRTCAGTCAAGCCAGTTGTCAAATGCCAAAACTTATCAAGTGCATGGAAGGAGAAGGGAAAAGGATGAGATTTTTCACCTAATTTTTGTTTGTTATTACTTGAAGTGTCCTTTCCATATCCTTGGAAGTGTTCAAGGCYRGGTTGGATGGGGCTTTGAGCACCCTGGTCTAGGGGAGMTGGAACTGGATGGATCTTTAAGGTCCCTTCCAATCCMCACCAAACCATCCCAKGAACCCACAAGCCAATCTGTTACCTTGCAAATGCTCAGAAAGGGTATTTGTGGACTTTGCTTGCAAATTTTTGGAAACCCTTCATGACTTAGGCTGATGGATGATAAAAAAAATTTATGGTAAGTTGGTCCTGCTGTTGTGTTGATGGATGGAGGCTGGACAGCTAAGAATGAAAATGCCTCTAAATTCTGTGCATTGGCTCAGGTGAAACATTTGGGTGATAAAGGCAAATTGARCTTGACCTGTGAGTGACTGAACATACACAGGGTGGAGAATTTCCTGGAGAATGGGATGGGGTGGGGTGGGCAGGGGACTGAGCCAGGGTCACATTCTCCAGTGTCACTCTGTATTCCTCTAGGGACAGGTGGTGTGTGGCTCTTGCTGGAGCCTCTGAGAGGGTTTCTGGGACTTTTTCCCTCTGTGGCTGCAGTGGGCTGTTTGTCACAGCTTGATGGAGGAGCAGTTGAGCAAGAATCACTCTGGCTACCTATTCGTGCCACTTTCTGGCACTGCCATTTAATTAAAATTTTTAAATGTACCTTTGTACAAGTACAAAGGGTGCTGTTTGGGTGCTCCAAGCAGGACTTGCTGTTCTGCTGACTTGCAACTCAGTTCTTGTTGAAAAACAAATTTGCAAGAGTGGTTTAGATCCTGCAGTACTCAACATCACCCACRTCCTGGAGAAATCCCCACAGTCTGGAGAAAAGCCTTTCTGTCTCAAAGGTTAGAGCTCATCCCTTTGYCTCAATGTAGTAACTTTATGTTTAAAAGTAGGGTGTTAACTGTAATCATCACCCCAAGTGGAATAAATTKGGTATTAAAAAGGACTATGGAAGAAAAATAACAGGCATGAAAATGAAATCTAGGAGCCCAAGCCCATCCTGTGAAACCTGGGTTCTACTCTGGTCTTGGAGCAAGAAGACACTCAGGGACAGGACACAGCTGTTCATCCTTCTGCCTGTACCTTGGTCAAGTTCCTCCTGCAGCTCCAGGGTAATGGGGTGGGATGCTGAGCCATGGCCAGGGGTCTTCAACATTATTGCACACAAGTTATAATTTTTTCTTGGATTTATGGAAAACATTCTTATGTTACAAAATATCAGGGCTTTACGTTTGTTTTTATCCATTTCTATCATGTGAAAGCAGGTAGACTGACTTAAACATTAGTTCAAAGCTGARCAAATAGCTTCTTATCTGGGAATTTTTACCCAATAGAGACAAGTCACAATTTCTTATGGTGGAGTGATGCTGCTGATTCTGCTGTATGCTGGCTTTTACACCAAGCTCATCTCCTCTGTTTTGAGCACCTTCCAGCAGTGAATTAAGTGTTACAACAAATTCTCACTGGCTCTGAACACGGAGATGTTTATGKTACTACCCAAAATGGCAGAAATCTTCACAGCATTTCTAAATGAAACCCAAAGTACTCGATTTGAGTGGGGAAGARTCTTGTGCATGCTTCCCACAAAAAAATAGCTTTTGGACTGGTGTACTAAAGGCAAATAGACAATAACAATAAACCAGGAAATTACAGGAAAAGGAATAGTAATTTYGAGTGAAGAATAGGACAGATTTGGGGCATCTGATTCAGTAGTCTGTTAAAAAATTCCAAAAGTAAGAATTCTCACCCAGGGTGATAATTCATCCTTTCTGCTTGRGATCTTCAGGCTCTTTCAAATGCTGATATGACTCTGGAATAGTTCTCTATCTCACTTTGATGGTAATGAGAAGTACAGATTTATGGATAACTTGCCTGAAGTCAGTGGTGCCCTGCCTAGGAACTGAAACCTTTTTGCTTTTGAAAGGGATCTAAGACATGATATCTGAGGCTTTAAATCCAGTCAGGTTAGATGGATTCAAATAGGGAAGGGTTTGATGAAATACACTCTGGGGTACCTAAGGGCCAGCAAGATGAATTTCTAAACTATTAAGCTTTATTTTATAGAGCTCCTGAAGTGCATGCACAACCTTTGCAGTTTGGGAAAGGACAGATGTAGCATCCATCTTCAAAAGCAGGAAGAAGGAGACCCTGTGAATYGACTTCAGATCCTGGCAGGTCCCTTGACAGCCCAGCAGCATGGGGGCTCTGTCCTTGCTCTATCCCCAACCCTCACCAAACCAGAACAGTCGGTCCAAAACAGACACCCATCACCAGAGGATTCCATAAAGAAGTGTCTGGGACTGGAAGCTGTTGGTTCTCCCCACAATCCCTTAGCAGCCCCTTCACAGTACCACAGGATCATCCTATTCTAGCTCCTCCATTTACTCCACCAAAACCACTCAGGCYTGGGTCAGAAAGTGGCTTCTTCACAGATTCAGATAAAATTTTGAGTTAGAAGGGACCCACAAGRRTCAYTGAGTCCAGCTCTTATGCAAATGGCCTGTATGGGGATTGAACCCACAGCCTTGRTGTTTTATTTGCACCCTGCTCTGACCCACTGAGTCAATCACAGGGTGAGAACACAGAAAATGCAGAGTTTTATTCCTGGGCTTCTGCAGAGTGCAGGCTTAGAGAGAGTACAGCTTGTGTGGACATGGAAAGAAGCATGGACTGAGGTAAGGGCTGCACACAGGATGTCCTGATCTGACCAAAAATAACTTCCATTCYGGAATGCTTTTCCCCTTGGAAATAGTCACATGATTGTAGAATATCCTGGCTTGGAAGGATATTCTCACAAGGGTCATTGAGTCCAACCTGCAYAGGACACCCCAAGAGTCACCCCATGTGCCTGAGAGCACTGTCCAAASATTTCTTGAACTCTCTCAGGCTGGTGCTGTGGCCACTTCTCTGGGGAGCTGTTCCAGCCCCCAACCACCCCTGGGTGAAAAACCTTTCCCTGTTATCCAGCCTCCCCTGGCACAGCTTCTTGTCACTGGTCACCAGAGAGAAGAGGTCAGTGCCTGCCCCTCCACTCCCCCTCCTCAGGCAGCTCTAGACCACAGTGAGGTCTCCCCTCAGTTTCCCCCAGGCTGAATAAGCCAAGTGATCTCATATGGCTTCCCCTTTACACCCTTTACCATCTTTATGGCCTCCATTGGACTTGTTTCTCCTGCCCACAGTAGATCCTGATGCTAACATTGCTTCAGCGTTGTTTAGAATTCAGGGCAATACTCATGTAAATAAAAGGTATTTCTAAATTTATGATTTAAAAAAAATGGAATATCAGTCCATGGCTGGAGGTACAAACCACACAACACCATGTCTCATCCTGTACMAATCTAAGAAGTGTGAATTCTCTGAGAAAATGCAGGTCAGCTTGTCCCTTGTCAGTAACCTTCCAGAAAAAAAAGAAAAAAAAGCCAGAGAAATTGACTACAGCGATTATTTCAAGTGCAGAGTGCTGCTTCTTGAACAATGTACCAAAATATCTCAACGAATGAGCCGCATGAAATGATCTATCATGATAAAAAGTCCCAGCAAATAAGGCAGCGAAATGACTGGAAAGGAAGGGGAGAAAACTTAGTGGACTGTTTTTATAAGAAGTTATTAACAACTCTTACAGCCCAAAATAGTGCRTGTGTCAAATGTTCAACAATATATCCCTCTCCAAAGCTGCTGCCCTGAGAAAGAGTTTGGGCTCCATGGGACAGACAGGGAAAATGTGGCACTTTGTCTCTCTGTCATTTGGCAAATTAACCAGTAGTGGGTTTTTTTGAAAACCATTTGCAGCTTTGAAGATTTGCATATGTCATGTGTCCCTCCCTGCTTTTGTTCTGTGAACCTCGGTGCAKCACCAACATTCAGAGAGCAGCAGGGGAGCACTGCCCAGCTCCCCTCAAATTCTGCACAGGATGAGGCTCCTGCAGAACAAAGTGCAGAGTAAACCTGGAGCATCAGAGCTGCACAGGAGTATCTCTGCACAGGCAATGGTTTAGAGAGAGCCAAGGTCATAAAATCATACAATAATATAMTGGTTTGGGTTGAAAAGGACCTTTAAAGATCAGGTTGCTCAGAACCCCATCCAATCTGACCTTGAATATTCCGAGGGATGGAACATCCACYACCTCTCTGAGCAACCTGTGCCAATGTTTTACCACCCTCATTGYAAAAAATTTCTYCCTTGTATGAAATCTGAGATGCCAGTGGCACTCTCAGAACAGTTTGATACTCCACAGTAGAGCTTATGAATGCCAGTTGTCTTTCTATCATGTTTCTGATGATTGGGGGGAAGAAATGTTTGTAATTATTTTGTGGGAGGCGCTTTYCCCCTATTCCCTTCCTCTCAGGGAGCTGAAGTAGCAATAGGTGAGTTGAAGGTTCACAAAYAGGACTTGAATTCACTGCAGTCAATGGAGGCACCAGTGGGGTTTTGCATGATTGCAGGCTCAATGATTTCTAGTTAAGCATGCAAAATAAATATTTTTAAACAACCTTCTTATGACTATTCTGGATCTAGACAGCTGTTTTTAGAAACAAGAGACCTTTCAGCTTATTAGCCAACTCCCTTGCTATCACAGAAATCTCTTTTAAGATATTGTGAAAGAATCCATCCTGAAAGTCTGTTTTCAAATAAATGTTATGTTTTGCTTTTGGGAGAGATTCTGATCACTTTGGAGGCAAGAAGCCTTCTAATTTTCAGCCTAAGTATATTTGTGGACAGTCTGTACCTATTTGTTCTCCTGCCAACACTCTGCTTTAGGTTAAATGGATCCTTTCCTCTCCTCTGTTTGCTCTCCCCTTCCTCCCTGCAGTATTTATAGAAAGCGATTAACACACCTTTTTAGCCTCTGGTTTCCTGGGCTCAGAAAGCCAAACTCTGGACACCACTCAGGAAGCCATCCTTCCTTGACAGAATTGTTCAGACAGATGTGCTACCAGACACAGTTTCCTGCATGATATATGTATCTGTAATATTTGGGATAGAAGTAATTTAGTCCCTGGTTCAAGGGTACCAGGTTCCTTGACTTCTTTTCCCCTCAGACATTCTCCTTTCCAGCCCTGTGTGCGTATCCTTATTCAGTCTCCTTGCCTTGTCCACACAATGAACCATGGCATCCAGGTTAAAACATGTTATAGCATTATTTTTACTTTCAAACTYTGCCTATAGGATCTGTAGATGTTATTCCACATTCTTTCTTTTTTCTCCCTTTTTGTTTATGAGGTCCCTTTTTGCATTCTCAAGAGACTTCCTGCTTGTTCCCACTACCCTTTGAAGCCAGTCTGCTTCTCACAATTGTCAAAATTGCTCTTCTAGTGTTTTTTTGTGAAGAGTTAAAAGCCTGAACATCTGAAAGATGCCCTTGTTCATTCAATAGTGAGATTAAATCACCAGGAAAGTGTTATGCTTTTGTTCYGCCCCCTCTGTGGTGCCTTTTAGTGAACCACAAACATGTGAGAATGGTGCCAGGTCACGATGACACSGTTCATCTTGTCCATCATCATCCTGTCCCCATTTGGCACTGGGTTCCTGGTGTGCCAGCCCAAGGATATTTCTGGCCTGCCTTCGTTCTTCAGTCATGTCATTCTTCTAGAAGCAAACTGTGTTTTCTGGTGTGGTGACATTTCTAGGGGGCAGGGGAGGATTCTGTGAGATAAGTCATGTTTTCTGTAAGCAATCACAGCCAAGTTTTCAGAGCTGTAGGAAAACCTCTTTTATTTACCACACCATGACATGAAATCTCTCAGGTCTGTGTGAAAGAGCTCTAACAGGACTTTTTTTTTTATCCATGCCACAGGGTGGATGAAAGCTGAAAGTCACCTTGTCCGTCCAGCTTGGCATGGACATCCAACTCATGGACTTTGATCTTGAGGCAGCTGGCCTATCCTCCTTTGCTTTTTCTCTCTCCTTTATTTGGAGATGAAACTGTAGAATCATAGAATGGTTTGAGTTGGATGGAGCCAAAAAGATCATCCAGTTCCAACCCCCTGCCATGAGCAGGGACACCTTCCACAGGTTTATCAAAGCTCCATCCAATYTGGTCTTGAACACTTCCAGGGATGGKGCATCCCCAGCTTCTCTGGTCAACCTGTGCCAGAGCCTCACCACCCTCACAGAATAGAACTTTCTGCTAATATCTAACCTAACCCTACTGTCTTTCAGTTCAAATCCATCCCCCCTTGTCCAGTCTCTACATGCTCTTGTAAAAAGCTTCTCTCTCTTTCTTGCAGGCTCCCTTTGGGTCCTGGAAGGTTGTTATTAGGTCACCCCCAAGCCATCTCTTTGCCAGACTGAACAAACCCAGTTTTAACAGCCTTTCATTGTAGGAGAGGTGTTCCATGCTTCTAATGATCTTGCTGRCCCTCCTCTGGACTTGCTTCACCAAGTCAGTGTCCTCCCAAATGCAGCATTTGTGTCTCTTTGGGTGGATCATTTCACTAAATTGCAATAAATCAGCATCAAGTGAAGAAAAGCAGTTCTTGCTAACCCTTGCTCCATTCTTCTAGAGCTGATATCCAGGCAGATGAGCAAGTGGTTGTTCTGTAAGATTTCTTGGGGGGGATCCTGGAAAGAATTGCCAGGATGAGGGGAAGATGRACCCATGGCTTCTGGACAGCAGGATCAGGTTTCATGTGCAGCCTCTAAAACTTTTTCCCTGCAGAAAGGCCCCATCATGGCTGAAGAAACATCATGGGGAAGGTGCTTGGACTGTGCTGGTGTTGTTCCCCMAAAACAGCATCAGCTTGAAGGGCTGCCAGCGGTCTAAAACACATTTAATCTTTAGAATGACTGTACAAATCTAGGGAAAGTGCCTTGCTGCAACCCAGGCCTGTTGACACTGCTCAGAAATGACAGCTCTTTTCAGTCTCCGTGCAGAAGGAGTCAAGACTCATAACGGGGCAGAAAACTGCTGAGTAACGAAGAGTGAATCCGACATGGTGGTGTCACTCTTCCTCTTCCTCTTCTTCTTCCTGTCAGCCTTTTTGTATGGATTCAGCACCATCAGCATTTGGGGATGGCAAACCAGACTGAGGGGAGCAGAGCTGTGAAACRTTTCATGGATCTTTTCAGGGAAGATCCAGCATGCTCGGGGTAATACTGAAACATCTTACCTGTGCAGCATTAGCCCTCCTCCTTCTGTTAGCTGTGCAACACAAGTCTGTGTATATTTTCCGCCTCCTAATATTGGCACAAGGCATGATGCTGTCCTACTTCTGTGCCTAATATGAACTACAATGTTTATTTATGCAAGAATAAAGGCTTTCTGGAAGATACACGTTGTCAAGCACAAGCTTGTCATTTGTGTTTGAATGCTTAAGTGTGAAAGTTTTAGATGTTCCAGAGGCAAAAACAAATGTTCAGATAGTCTTTTCCAGCATTAAATTTAGTGTATAATCAGAAATTAATCTATCTAACATTATTTATGAGYTCTGGGATAGTGGCACAGATGTGCAACAGTGTATAGCAGTTGAAAAGGTCAGATCTGTTTTCAGCATCTTATGACAAATTTCACTAAGATGTAAGCTTTTACCTTATCTGAGGTCTTATYCCCTTTTTCTTACTCCCTGTTGTACTTCTAGTATGTCACAGCTTGTCTTAGGCCAGCCAGTGTGTGTTTGTAAGGTGTGAGGCTTTTTTTGCTTTCCTATTGCCAGTTATATTTCTGAGYAATTTGAGGCTGGAAGCCACGTTACTGAGTCTGGAAAAGCAGCACAGTGTAGGAGAAGAGCAAGGGAAAATGTGGGGGTGTATTTCTGAGATACCAGTGGTAGGTGGATAGCTTCGTTTTGGGTTCTGCATGCAGGGAAACAGTGGTGTTTTTTTTTTTTTTGTCCAGAGCTCCCATACCAGCACACCCTGAAAATTCTGGTTTTGAAAAGGCAGAGATGGGAACAGCAGGCCAAAGGTAAAACAACTTGTTCTGAAGACTGTAATAACTGAAACTATGGGTAAATCTCATCATCTGAGTGACACCATGACTCAGGGCTGGGCTTGAAAGAAGAACATTTGCTCAAACAGCAGCAATTTTTCATAAAAATTATTTTGAGATTTTTTAAGAAATTTATTTGTTTTACCACAGTACATAGGTGAAAATTAGAGACTTTTTTTCCCGTTTTTCTGGGAGGTGTGGGGGAGGGATGGGATAACATAACTGAAAACCCCACCTGTAATTCTGCCTGGGAGAATTTGAACACATACATTTTTTCACCAGGCAAGAATTAACCTGATTTATGCAGCTCTTAGGAAGATTAGACAGCTGGACAAATATTGGGAAAAGATAAAAATAAACACATGCGTGAAATTTTAAAAACATTTGCCCTGACTTACACTCATCTTCGTGCTTGCTGCCCACAAACATCTTGGCAAACASTTTATTATCAGGAGGGCTTTCTGGAAGAGCAATTTCTGGCTCTGTGCTGCAGAACAGTCAGGAACTGTGCTTGCACTCAGGCTTGATAGAGAAACGGAGGCTGAGGGGAGATTTTCTCATTCTGCAGCTGAAAGGAAGYTGTAGACAGGTGGGAGTCAGCTTCTTCTCCCAAGTAACAAGATAAAACAAGAGGAAACAGCCTCAGATTGCTCCAGAAGAGGTTTAGATTGGATTTTAGGAACAACTTCMCTGAAACRAGGCRTTCAAAGAGGCTGCYCAGGGACGTGGCTGAGTCCCAATCCCTGGAGGCATTTAAAGGATGTGTAGATGTGGCTCTTGGGGATGTGGTTTAACAGTGGGTTGGTAGTGCTGGGGATTAATCATTAGACTTGRTGACCTTAAAGAACTTTTCCAAGCTTTATGATTCTATGGAGCAGACACACTGTATAGTGTGGGGTGGGAAAGAGGTGCTGGGCCACAAGCAGAGATCATGTGTGGTCTGTCACAGCAACAACTCAAATAAGAAATGAATTAATGAAGACTATAACCTGATCTTTCTAAGTAGAAAAGAAAAAAATAGAGCTGTTAATTACTCCCATCCAAATGGCAATGCAGATATGTGGGCACAAATCCCGCTTTTCTTAGAAATTTCCATGTGTTTATGGGTGTAAATGAAAGTCTGCACATCTTAAAAAAAACCCTGGAAATCAGGCAGGCATCATAAAGGAAGAGCTGTAGCAGAGAAGCCTGGTACCCAGATCTTCCCACCCTGGGCACAGGGAATTTTCTCCTGGCTCACTCAGCAGCATTCCTGGCTCAAGCCTGGCCTGAGGTGGTTTAAGGGGTACACAGCAAACGTACCCAGGGCACAGAGGAAATGATGGGAATTGGCTGATTCTGTTTCAGTGTCTGATCTCCTTTGAGAACACGTGGCATGAGCGCTGTGAAAAGCAAAAACAAACTGCACGAAGACTTCCACGGCCTCTGAACAAACTTCAGCAAAACACTCTGCTCCCCTCGGCCTCCAAGCAGCAATAAATGGTGTCTGTGTGTGGTCTCTGCCATCAGAGCTGCCTGGCAGCACTCTGTGCCTGCTTCTGTGAGGAGAGACAGTTGATTGACCAGGGAAGATCCTTGATGAAAGCCTCAWATACACTGATTCCTACAGAGAGGGGAGTTGCAGGCCAGACAGACTCAGCGCTGGGAATTTTTACTGAATTCATTTATAAACAGCACAAATTTCTGATGATTGATTAATATTGACCAAAAAACAAAGGACACAAACCAACACATTTTGTAATCCTTCCCCTGAATCAAACARTTATGATGTCCACTTTCCTAGCCTCAACTTCCCTGACTTTCACCCCATGTCACAGTTACCCTGTTCTGATTTCTCTGGTGCCACCATCATTTCTCTTGAGGCCTTGTGTGGATTATCTTGCTGATGCTTTTTGCTTGTTCATTTTCTCTGCCACCATTTGCTTCTCTACGTTTTTCTCTGCTGCTCTTTGCTTCTAGCTTGCCTCCAAAGGATTTTTTTAGTGTCCCCACAATGGCGAGGGTCACCTTTTCCACTGTCCCTCAGGGGTGCTCCCTATGGCATGGGAGTCTCAGGGATGTCCCCACACTGACGTGGATGTTCACAGCCTCAGCCCCTCAGGTTTTGGTTACCAAAACCACAGTTAAGGATGATCTCAGTGCAGGGAATTTGGTCCTCTTGACTGCTTCAAAGCAGAATTTTATATTCCCGTTTAGAAAATCAAATTGCTATTACCAAAATAAAAGAAGAAAATGAAAGGATCTTCMTGTTACCTAGAGTATTAAAAAGAAAGTCTCAGGAATATGTTTAAAGCAAACTAACATTCAGAAAGCACTAGGGTTGGTGTTTGCTAGAACATCTGGCATTGAAATGTGAATCAGCTCCCCTCCTCCCCGTGCCCCATTTTCCATTCAGACCTGCCCCCAGGCACCCAGCAGCCCCCAGTTGCATTTCTCACTGGGCTGGGTTGTGCTAGAGAAGAGCAAATTGCCTTCTGACAAATCTGTCTGCCCCTGAGGGTGCTCCCGGGCTGCCCAGACAGGCTCTGGGCTTGTTTTTGCTCTGCCCCAGGGTTGCTGTGCCCCGATCTGAGAGTGAGCCTTCTGTGTGTCCTTTGTTGTATTCCCCGTGTTTGGGTATTTTTTACTTTCCATATAGCTTTCAGCAGTGATACATGAGATTTCAAATAATCACTAGTCAGGTACTTGGGAGACCTCACAAGACACTTTATTCACTTCAACAAACGATATGAAAGATGAATTTGACAGAAATATCTGCATAATATTTTACCAAAATGCTTACRAGTGGCACATGACTTTTATAGCTGCAATAAACTGCTTAAGTACCTCTAGAATGCGTTCAGCCGGTGGTTGGRGTTGGGGGCAGGTGAGGTAACATGCAGATTTAAAAATCAGCACGTTATCAGCACTTGGAGGAGATAGCATGTGCTGACAGCAGGCGTTTCCTGGGAGCTGAGGTCACCCCAGACAGGGATTATGTAACGCTGCTGCAGTGGCTCTGGAGTGATCCCCGATCTGCAGCCAGGGGTGATGCACATCTGGAGAGGTGAYRCACATCTGGAGAGGTGRCACACATCTGGAGAGGGCTGCACAGACCCTGCTCACAAATGGCTGGAGTAGTGGGATGATCTGGGGAAATAAATGTGATATTTGTAGCCCTTTTTTAAAGAACTGGCTCTCCACAGAGACTTTACACTGACATTCAGGGGTTGTTGTACTCCTACCAGGGAGCAGGTTGAGACTAATCAGAAACTGCCAACAAGGGCTTTTGTTGAGATGTTTATTTGATCTTTGAATTACTGTTAAACTCTCATACACCCCCTGCCTGCTGTGCAAATGTGATATTTCCTGCAACTTTCATGAAAAGGTGTGAAAGGAGACAACAAACTAAGRAAAACTCGATATATAGGGAAATCTTATTGTGAGGCTGCTCAAGCACTGCAACAGGTTATCCAGWGAAGCTGTGGATGCCCCATCCCTGGAAATGTTCAAGACCAGGCTGGATGGGACTTCAAATATCCTGGTCCAGTGGAAGGTGTCCCTGCCCATGCAGGGGGGTTGGAATGAGATGATCTTTAAGGTCCCTTCCATCCCATTTCTGTGATTTGATGTTTTATTTTTTTGGGAGTCACTGTTGCAGACAGTGTTTGGAGTGGGTGTGATGACCTTGGAAAGGGACTGAGTGCAGGTACAGTGACTGTCCAGTTCAGCTGCAAGGGAGAGGCTTTGGGTCACTGACAATGGCCAGAAATCCCAAAAGAGGAACAGCCTGAGCTCTTCTGTGGTGGGTGGAGTCTGGGCTGCTCAGAAGGATCTTGCTGCTTTCTCTGGGGGAGTCTGTCCCGTCTCCTGGGCAGGAGTGCTTCACTCACAGCCTTGGCCTTTGTCCAGCCCACAGGAACTCATTTAATATCTCTCAYGGACGCTGCTGGCTTGTTTCAAAGGCATTGAGAGCTCAGAAGCTCCCATAAGATCAGACTATAAACTTGAATCCTCAGGCTACATTTATTATTAAATCTCCAACTTCCTGAGTAGAAAATGATCCTTTTGCACCAAATATCTGCTATATCTTACTCATTCTGCCCAAAATACGAGACATTTATTTAAAACAATGAAGTCTGGGCTGTGTTGCTAGTCTCAGTGACAGCATTTTTGCTTCAAAATAAGGGGTTTTTTTCTGTTACAATTTTGTAATATCTCAGCAGCCAGATAACAAACATCATCTAAAGTGCTGGCCMCATTTCTGAAGTGTATGGTCCATGTTTAGGTAAGGCAGGCCTGAGGTCTGTGCATTCTTTGAAACACTCTCTGAAGATGTGGATGTGTTATACCCATCTATGAAACTGGTGGACATGTACCTTAGCTAGAATAACTACTACCAACTCCAGGGTTATTGGTAATGAATGTGTCATGTGCATCTTGAACATGAATTCACTTTTAGCTGTCTTATAAATAAATGTAAAAAGGCTTTGACCTAATTAACCATTAACCTAACTCTGCTAGGTCCTAAACCTTGGACCTAAACTGCATCCTTTAGCACCACATGTACCTGAACACTTCCAGGGACAGCAATTTTACCCCTTCCCTGGGCAGAGCCTGTTCCAATGCTTGACTGCCCTATCCATGAAGGTTTTTTTCTAATATCCAGTCTAAGCCTCCCCATCTGTGTTTGTAGTGCCTGTTTCCTGTCCCTGGCAGAGCTGGGTGTGCACTGCTATTGGGACACATCTCACGGTGTTTCTGAGCTCAGGAATCTCCAGGAATGAGGATCTTTGTCCTCCCAGGCCYGGTATAAATGCCAGTGTGGTTAAGAGTTGCAGTCAATGCCAAAATCTAAACTATCAGAGAAACAGGAAGCTCAGAGAGGAGCTGTCTGCCAGCAACTGAACTTGAGGAACATARAAATGCARAAAGACATAAACAGAGAGATGRGACCAACTAGAGAACACAAATTTCYACTTCAGACACCTCCTAGAGTGATGGGCCAAACTCCTCTTTGGTTGTGCTTTCTTATCCATCATGAAAGCTGCTGCTCCAAGATCCCCTCGAATTTCCCCAGGGACCTGTATGAGAGATRTTTCTGTAGAAAACTTCATCATTGAAGGAATTCTTAGCAATGCTATGCTAAGACCCAAACAAGTGGTATGAAAACCATTTGAATTGGATTAAAAGTTGAGACCRTCCTCTGCTGAGGATGTCTAAGCACAACAAGGATGGAGCAGCTGGATATCCACAACTTCTATGGAGTAAGAATTGCACAGAATAATGGATCTCATTATTCAAAGTGACTTTGGAAGRTTCCTGTTTTCTCTCTGCTTTTTCCTCTCTGCTCTGACCAGCATGAGCAGCCCCTTCTCTGTTTTGTACACGGTCAGTTGCTTGGAGATGCTGTGAGATCCTCACCACTGGGAAGGCTTGCGGTGGACTTCTGAGGAAGCTGCTGCAAAATACATGAAAGGAGGCTAAAGGCAGCTTTTAAGATTAAGATCAATGATTTCTCAACATTTCAAAACATACTTATTAAAAGAATACGTACTTTGCTTGTCCAGGCTGGTTTCTGGGAATGGTTTGTGATGCTTTCTCCCTTATCTGCCTGGATTTTTCTGCATAGACAGTGTGTCTGYCTTCAGTCAGAAGAAAGTGGCAGATTATTTAGCATGCATCTAAAAAGTGCAACACTCATCTGTGATTCAAATTGCATAGCAGGCCATAATATTCAGGGTTACAGAGAGGTCAAAAGGAGAGCAGTTGCTCAAAAAGGGGAGGTTTAATGTAATTTTTAACCATTATGTTCACTGAAAGATGAGGACCATGCTAGTCTACAGGACAAACGATTAAAGACCTCCTGAATTGTTCCTCTGTACAAAGGAGTTGAACTTTATCTGACCTTTCCTCCAGGAGTTAAAATCAGTCAGATTTGCTGACTGTATGCTCTTTTTAAAACTCTTATAGAGAAAAAACAGAATTAAGGATGATCTCAGTGTGGCTTGCATGTGGAATTTGATACTCTTGACTGCTTCAAAGCAGAATTTTATATTTTGCCTTGAAAAYAAAATTGATATTACTAAAATAGAAGAAGAAAGAGAAAGATATMTTCATGCTGCTTAGTATTAAAAATAAAATCTCTGGCATATGTTTAAAGCAAAGTAACATTCAGAAACYACTAGGGTTGATATTTGCTAGAATATCTGCAATTGAAATGTGAATCAGCTCTTTCAAGTACCTCCAGTTTGGTGCATTGTTGTGTGTTTATATCCTTCTTAATTGTTTACTCTCTTCACATTCAAAGGAACCTTGCACACATACACATGCAAATTTGTGACATATTCCAGCAAAACCTGGGGATGTGGCAAAACTCATGAGGCAGGATTAATGTGGCTGAAAGCAAAGAGCCCCGGTGTGGATGATGTTTGTGTCAGAGCTGATCACCCTGGTCTCCTTTTGCAGTCAGTGGAGGGAACCAGGCTTTGCTGGAGCGTGATTCACCTCCTGCTGGAGCAGATGTCTGAAATGGGTCAGACATTTCTGGCATTATCCTCAAAGGTTGCCTGGCTCAGARACATCTGAGGGGGGAGATGAGTGTGAGTCAGCAGAACCCTCACAGTGAAGGCAGCCGGCTGYGTCCTGGGCTGGGTTTGGGGTGGTTGCTGACCCAGCTTTGAGCAGGTGCCTGGCCTAGATGAYCTCCCCAAGTCCTTTCCAACCCGAATTACCTGTGAATCTGGAAAATATTGCAAACTCTCTATTCACACTTGAGAGATTGCATCTGGGGTAGATGTCCTGTTTTGGGCTGCCTGTTCCAGTCAGGTTTTCAGATGCCAGTGTCCCGTTTGTCCCTCCCGTGTTCAAACAGCCCTCCAAAGGACTTCAACACAGATGATTCCAGTGATTTTGTCACAGTGCAGCCTCAGATTCAGTGGTGCAGGCAAGGAGGCTGTGATATATGGGATGGGTGTAAGGGAAACAGGGAAGCAAGRCGTGGCATTTTACCACTAAAGCCGACATCTCACAGTGTTCAAWCCTCTGGTTTGGAAAGAAGGAATCATTCACCCTCAATTCTTCTGTCTAAAATGAAGCTTCTAAAAGGAAGCAGTTGGATGYCACATCCCAGCCAGCTTGACCATATCTGAGGTCTGAAGTTACAAAATCCCCACACTGCTGCACACACAGGGCCCTCCCCAGCCACTGCTGTTGGCCAACAGTCCCTGTTTCCTGTTACCTAAACATGCTGGCTTGCCATGGCAACCAGTCAGCGCTCAGAGTGTTTTAAAGCTGCCTAGAAACGTCCCCTTTTATGTGCTGTCACACTTCTAGGAAAGGCAGAATAAAGTGACGAGCCCCTTTGCTTGCCCCAGCTGAACCTGACTGAGGCTTACAGCCAGGTTGATTTTGAAGATGAGGTCAGTTTAAACATAGTTCTACGCTGTGGGATAAGGCAGCAGTTCAAGTTCCATTTTTATCACTTTTTTTCTGTTATCAGTCCCATGTGTTTAGTGTGTTGCCTAAAGTCCAAATTTCTGTAGACAAGCAATGAGTTGGGAGCCATAGTTCAGTCATTCTAAGGGAAAAAACCAAACTGTCCTTTTCCAGATATTGCAAAAAGACAACTTAAAGGAGATCAAAGAGCTTAATTCTCACTAATTTCCTTTAATGAAGMCTTGCTCTCTCAGCTTAATATTTTTGTTCCTTCTTTTGAAATCTTTATTCATCATCCTCAAAAATGGCATARGCAAACTCATAAGCCTCAAAAAACAAATGGCAAAATTCAAATAACTAAAAGGTATCTTACAAAAATAGAATTGTCACTGTTTTATGTAGAATAAGATTTTCATGATTTAAATCCTCATTAATGAGGATACACTGTATTTGAGAAGGACTGAGTCACGTCTGCTGGTTATTCAGAGTTAATCTCCAAACTCCAGAGCAGCAGAGCTCTGAGTAAATTGTGTGCCAGTGGCACTTTCATTAGTGAATTTCACATTACCAGGGTTTTGCAATCTTCATCTCACAAAGAGGACAGGAAAACAAAACAAKATAGAACAAATGACCTTCTGCAAAAGTGTTATTTCCCTGTTCTCCCATGAATGCCAAGTTACCCATACTTAAGAGGACACAGCAATAAGGACATTAAATGTACCTAGGGTCTCTTGCTTTGTTTATGACGAGCAGAGAGCATGATGAGACCTGCAGCCATCTCCTTTATCCTGCAGGCACTCCCCGTTCCACACAGTCTGTGTGCTCCAGAAAATGGCAAAGCAGAGAGCTAAAACCTTGCTGAGGGCTGTGTGAACGTGGGGACCGGGRYAGGGMAGAGACACAAAACCTGCAGCCAACCTCTGTGTCAGGAAACAGAGGGGCTGGGAGGTCAGGGCAGGAGAAGCTGAGTTTGGGTGAGCTGCCATCCAAAAACACCCCACTGGGAGTGGCACTGCTGCTGTATCTGTCACCAGAACATTTCCTGTCCATTCCTGGTCTCTGTTGGTCACCACCATCACCCTCACTCCTGCTCAGTCCTGTCCAGTGGCAATGGCTGCTGTGCCATGCAGGACACGAGCTGTGCCTGGGCACTCTGTGCTTTGGCCCAGCTACCTCTGCTGCATTATAACTCAGAGCTCCCTCTTCCCACTGATTCTCCTGAATGTGGGGGAGAGTCTGCACCAAATATCCTCTTTCTGTGAGGAGATCATCAAGGGGTTGTTCAAGCAAGGGCTTTGTCATTTKCTGCAAGCTGAGCCATCCCTGGAAGMRTTCAAGGCCAGGTTGAATGTGGATTTGAGCAACSTGGTCTRGTGGGARRTGTYCCTGCCCACAGCAGGGATCTGGAATTTGATGATCATTCACATCCCTTCCAACCCAAGCCATTCCATGACTTTATGATTGATTCAAAGGCTGGAGCAGCCACAACTTTGGTTGGTGGCACCTTCACAGCAATAACAATGAAATAGCCAATATAATAATAATAGTAATAATAATAGTAATAATAATAGTAATAGTAATAGTAATAATAATAATAATAATAATAATAATAATAATAATAATAATAATAATACCTGCTTGGAAAATTACCCTTAGTGTAGTTGAAAAAGGTTTTTAAAGAGGTGGATATAACAGAAGAGATTAAACCACAGAGTTTGTGCTATTCACCCACTTGGTGCCATAATCTATATTCAAGGCCAGTTTAGATTGCAGCTGCTGACACCTGCTGAGTTTGAGAATTCTCGTGAAATTTTCAGGCCATACTGAGTGATACAAATAGCTGGATGAAATTTCACATACAGGTCCTGATTGGGAAAATTACAGAGAGTTAATCAGTAGTTCAGACTCTGCTTCTAGGATGGAAGAGAAAAAAATAACAGACTTTCTGGAACAGTCAGAATAGTGGGTCAAATTTGATCTGATGTGATGATATTGCCTACTGAGATGGGATTTGAGTCACCTTTTTTAGAGTCTCCAAGGTTTAATGAGTCACTGTGGAAGGGTCCAATGAGAGGCAAGAGCTGTAGCATTTTACCTATAGTCATACATGAAGAGTAGAGAACAGTTTTTGGAACAAAAGAGTTTGATCTTTAATTATAGATTCCACCCCTCACTTGCTCTGTGACTGGACAGAAAGGTCTGCAAGGCAGAAATCYTTAACCAGCACATTACTGACTCTGGATCACTCAGTGAGTCCACGTCAAACCTTATCTTCAGGACCAGGGCAGACGGCAAGGATGTAATCAGCAGRACCTTATCCCCTGCCTATCACAAGCTCTAAACAGAGGTTAAATTCTCCACTGTGCATGCCCAGGCAAAGAGCTGGCATCCAACCACAAGGTTGTTTTCTTGGAGGAAGGGAATTGTATAGGCCATAATGTGTGTGGGATAATTGKCTGCTGTTGCCAATGGTCTTGCAAGAGGCTACTGTGTGGCTAAAGTGAAAAAAGTCTTGCTGTCTTCATGTCCTCCTAATAATGAAAAGGATATTAACTGGACTAACAAACTGCTCAATATATTAAAACCATCTTCTGTGTAAATGAGGTGTCATGATGGGTCCTTGCACTGAGAAAGAGACACATCTGAGCTTGCAGAAACCTGCTGCAGTTCTCCTGTTGGACAGATGAAGATAAGGAAACCTTGCAAATGCTTTTGGTATGGCACTGGTTTGTCAGGCTGCCCCAGTCACTGCTCACACAGAAAGATGTTTTCTTCTCGTATGCTACCAAAGACCAAAATTATCCGATTCATATCAATCCAGGTCTGAAACYTGGTACTGGATTCCAGAGACCTTGATGGTAGCAATCTGGTTTCTCACTTCTCAGCAAAAGCTTATCAAATGAAAATGACAGCAGCAGCAGCAGCAGCAGTGAAGCTGCACAGCCCTGGAGCAGAATCTGTTCACACAAACTGACATGGAATCTTGGCTTACAGGGATCCTGAGGAAAGGAAAGAAGGAGAGCTCCCCATCCATCCATCCATCCATCCATCCATCCATCCATCCATCCATCCATCCATCCATCCATCCATCCAACCATCCATTCCTGTCCATCCATCCATTCCTGTCCCTCCCTCCCTCCCTCCCTCCATCCATCCATCCATCCATCCATCCATCCATCCATCCATCCGTCCGTCCGTCCGTCCGTCCGTCCATCCATCTGTCCATCCATCCAACCATCCATTCCTGTCCATCCATCCATCCATCCATCCATCCATCCATCCATCCATCCATCCATCCATCCGGATTTGTCCTTTTCTTCTTTCAGCCCCATTTCTCAAGCAGCATTTGACAGAAGACCTAAGTCACTGCCTAAGCTAAGGTCTATCTGTAGCCTCCAGTCTTGGGTTCACAGACGTTTGTCAGTGATTGCTTTAGAAAACTGGATGCATTTTTCTGAGCTGGTTTTAGTCAGACTCCAAGCAGCTATTTATGACTTTGGAGAAATGTTGTATGTTGTCCAGCTCTCTTAAAGGAAAAGTTTTATTTGGCGTTGGTTGCCACATGCTAAGGAAAAAAAAAAAAAAAAAAAAAAAAAAAAAGAGTTCTTTCCTTCAGCAAACTGTGAACACTTAAATAGAATAGTTCTGGATTTTACAAGGGGAATGCTTGCTGGAGGAAAAGAACAGCCCTCTGGTTTAACTTAGCAAACTATGAGATTTGTGCAATACCAAGACCTTGGCTGAAAACACGTTTGGTTAATGGCACTGCTCTGGGATAGTCTGTGTGGATCTGCAGATCACCCATGGATGTACAGTGCTTGGAGAGCCCCAGGTGAGGATGYATCTCTAACTGAGGAAATACAGCTCTTTGGAAATCAGTACTGCTTCTGAGCTGAGCATCACAAATTTTACTGTCCCCTGCCAGCTGACTGCCTGTCCTGTGCCTAAATTCCTAGGTAGGAGCCACAGCTTTTTAGCCCAACCAGGATCTTGTTCCATAGGATTTTAAGGATTAAGAGCAGTTCAAGGGCAACTGATAGGTGTATTCCTTCACCTGGGTAAGTGGTTCCTTCTTCCTTTTCCCCTCCCATAGTCAGCCTGAAGAAAGATTCACTCTAAAGTTTTACTTGTCCCATTCCCCATGAGAACAGAGGGAAAGGGCACAGAATGGGAGGACAGCCAACCCTCCCAAGCTGCTTCTCTTCTTGATGAACACTGGGGTAAATAGAGAAACTATTCAGGACTGGAGTAAAATCAATTGCTAGGCAACAATTAGTCAGAATGCAGGGCGATGAAGACCTGTTCCTACTGCAGCCACTGCCTGGTTTGAGCAAAGCTGAGATGGCCTTCAATCAGTGCCTAGAGCTCCTGATTGCTCAGTCCCAGCCATCAGGGATATCTGAGGCATAGGGAACAGCAGTCTCAGGTACTTCGGTGTTTGGGCTGGTTGAACACAAACCCCAGCTGAAGTGGGGTGCATCCTTCACTCCGTGTGATACTCACTCCTGACACTGACAGATTCACCTTAAGAAACTAAGTTTGGGAATATCTTGATATTAATCTCTCCATGACTCTTTTTATTTTTTTTTTTTACAAAATTGCTTTTATGTGAGGATGAACTCCTCAGAATTATGTTCTTCTTTGCATTTATATGGCTATCAGATACAGSTAGACCTCATAAAGCCAAGGATTTAGACTGATGATGGTGTGAAGAGTAGGTAGAAAACACATAAAGCAGCTGGTATCTTTTAGAAGTGGAAACATTAATSCTTAGAAATCTTGGGAAACACCCAAGATCTCCATAAAGTCAGGGAGTAAGAGAAAAAACACAGAAACTTTTTGCTGAAATGAAAGAGAAAAAGACATTTGGATGGCAGGTAATTYTGTAGGACTAACATTCACAGAAACATTTCCCTGATTGATTTGCACTAGGAGTTGTGATATGAAACTTCAATTTTTCAAGACAATAAGGCAATATGAATCCAAGTGAATCAATGGAGCTGAAATCCTGTTATTYTCTTGAAACTGAACAAAATTTCTTTGAGATCAGGTGGGGCTAGGATTTCTGCTGGAACTACAGTTTATGCTGTAAACAATTAACAAACTAAGAAAATATGAGCACTTTGTCTGTTATCTAAGCTTTGCCTAGTTAAAAAGGTAACTGATCTCATYCTTTTATGGTATCATTGACAATTTTTGCACTGGAAACTAAAAATATATACCYRCATGGGGCYGTTAGTTTGGGAGAAATACAGCAAGGATTCTGCTTGGATATAACCTTGGATTTGCCTTGACTGAATTACAGCCACT
This sequence comes from Malurus melanocephalus, assembly GCF_030028575.1. NCBI lineage: Eukaryota > Metazoa > Chordata > Aves > Passeriformes > Maluridae > Malurus > Malurus melanocephalus. The sequence goes on along the minus strand of NW_026623258.1, from coordinate 2,828,598 downwards.
TACATTTCCTCTATAAGAGTATTTGGCAGAATGAGTTAACTGTGGAATTGTTCACTGACTTTTAACCAATGATTACAAATCATGCACATAAGTCATTTTTTTAGCTCACAATCATGAATCTCACACAGGAAATATGAACCTGAGAATGACTATTACACAGTCAGAGATCACAAATATGCCRTTTGATGTGGGCCCCCAATCTGAGATTGTGTWTATTGAATACAAAAATCCCCCTCATCTTTAACAGAGCTACAGGAAAGAGCTATTTGTGAAGAAAATATGTGAAATAYTTTTAGTAGAGTAGTAGTATTACTACTTCTACTACTAYTGCTACTAATAAGCCAAATTTTTTWAAAGCCAMAAGAAGTTTTYTTTCTGTCCCCAAATCCCAGAAGTGCTTTGTCAAATCCATATCTTTTCCCTATTACRATTGTAAGGAAAGTTGAACTATGATTTCCTGTATTCCAGAGCAAAGTCACCCTGCTTGTTAGCTTCTGAAACCCAATAATCTCTGATCTCTGCATGAACTGTTGATTTCCGTGATTTAGCGTTTGCCTTAAATTGAGCACTGATGTTATCAGTAAACTGCTGCGGCWGGGTTTATCTCTTTTTGCAGCAGCCACACAATTTATCAGGCAGCTGTCAGGCACAGARGGGATGCACAGACCTACAGATAAAACAGGATCACAGGAAATAAAAGGCCATGTCCATGCCCATGCACACTCTTCCCTGCAGTGCAGTGTAACTCTGCAGGTAACGACACCCCTGACTGATAAASCACGTAGATTTTTATTTATTGTGGATTTCAGTGGAATTTAACAGAGCAGGTAGGTCCAGTTGTTAAATAAGGAATATTTATGTGATTCACATTCCTAGMAAAGGGCAAGGAAACTGGTGAAGGGTCTGGAGCACAAGTCTGATGAGGAGCAGCTGAGGGAGCTCTCTGCAACTSCYKAAAGGAGGATKCWGCCAGGTGAGGCTCAGTCCCTTCTCCCAMGTAACAAGTGAKGAGAAGAAATGGCCCCAGGTTGCTCCAAGGGAGGCTTAGCTTGGTTTTTAGGGAAAATTTCTTCACTGAAAGGGTTGCCRAGGGTTGGAACAGGCTGCCCWGGGAAGCAGTTGAGTCACCATTCCTGGAGGTATTTAAATGATGTGTAAATATAGCRCTTGGGGACATGGTTTAGTGGTGAACTTGTCCATGYTGAGTTAACTGCTGGACACRATGATCTTAGAGGTCTTTTACAGTCCAAATGMTTCYKTGATTCTGTCATTGATTCYATACTRTTGATTGCTTGGTTGGTTATATTTCAATGCTAATGGACAAATAGGAGATAGTATTTTTATTTTAATGTTTTCTCTTTTGGAAGTGATTGTACAATATGCATGGAAATGCACCTCTCCGACAAATTTAAGTTTCTTAAAATAATTGCACTCCTAATAATAAAAAAGGAAAATCTTGGTTTATTTCTAGACCTCAGATACAGAATAAAACTACAGACTTAGAGTGGGTGGTTCCATCTTCCTGAAGTATTTYAAAGTATGGAAGAGAATTTGGACTTGGAAACATTTAGACTAAGAGTTACCAATTTCCCAAAATCACATACTTWTGGTAACTTGCACAGACTCCTAAAGCCCTGATTTTATTTTGTATAAGAGAGGACATGATAATTTGATCAACAGCACATAGACCATTAATAGCTCAACTTAGATTTGAAGCCATATTTCCTTCCAGGGCAGTAAGTGGCCAACCCACCTGACCAGCCCAGAGTCCTTGTGCTGTGCTGTTGTCCTTTGCACTGTCACCCCCCTGCAGCAGGGAAGTAGGAGCTGCTGAGATGTTTTATAATTTTGGGGGCTATCCCTAGTTTGTAGCTGCCTTTTCCACGCAGTGGCCATAAGCAGAAGGATGCCCCTCTCCTGCTCGACAGGACAGAAGACACAAACCTGCCGTTTTCAGGCGCATTATCTACTGTGAGAGACTTGCCCTTACCTGGGAGGTGATTTCTCAGCAGAAACTCTTGGTAGGCTGCTGACTGTAGCTTGGTCCTTTGGGTAACACAGAAGGGTGGGAGAGATTTGCTGCTSCTGGAGGAGGAGGAGRAGCAAAGGAAAASTGAGCAAGGTGRGAGTGGAAGTGGCACATTTGCCCACTGCTAAACTCTGCCTACCTGTGAGTGGTTGGTGCAGATCCCCTTTTCATCCTGCAAAAAGCTGTAATTGAGCCACAATATAAATTCTGCTATCTGAGTTGTTACTACAGRAAAGACATTTTTTTCATTCAGTCTGTTAACATSAGTGTTTGTCCTACRTAAAGGACTGCAGTACAAATGGAGRGGAGCTTCTGGGAGGGTCTGGGCAGAAGACRATTCCTTAGAGACAGTCTATCCCTKTGTGTGTTGTAACTCACTGCCGTGCCACAATGGTATTTTAGACAATTACAACACGGGACTGTACATTTTTGCACACAKATATTTGCTTGACAAAACAAGCCTTTATTCACACACGATGGGCAATTGCTTGTCCAAGCATCTCCTACAACTGCACGCACACTGGGTGCAGGCAGAAGAGGCACAGAGGCCCTTGCATGAAGACAAGGGATCCCAGGAACATGCTGAATGAATTTCAGCTGAACAAGCTGTCCTATAATTGTACTCCCCAGCAGMGTGTGTGCGGAGTTCCTGAAAAAGCTCTTGGGAGGGAGGGGAAGAAGAACAAAACAATATCAAAGAAGAGCCATGTGGTGTTGATGGGCTTGGAAAAGCCATCTTGCTAATTGTTTGCAGGATGCATTCCAACTTCCTGCAAGCCAAGARGCTGCAGGGTTTGTTGGGCTGAACTGAAAATTACGGTGCTTTCTCCTGTCCTTGTCTTGTTTGACTGATGGGAGTCTCACATCCCCTTGGGCACTCGCAGGAATTAGGACCTGGTGTATCCCACTGTAGGGYGTGCTGCTGGTGAGCTTTGATCAGAGTTCAGCCTTTGTTGTTGAAAGGATATATTTAATCTCAGCAGATTCAGAACTGAGATGGGCTGTTCAATGCCATTGCCACAGGACTTGTCTCCCCTCCCATTCCCCCAACAAAAGATGAACAAAAGCAAATGACCAGCCCAATTATGTTTTGTTTCCACTGGGTCGACTGTTATGAGTTGCTCGTATGTTCATTATTAGCAAGTCTGAAAGGCATCATGCTGGGCTGATTTCAGAGCTGTTCCCTATTAGCAGTATTTTTTTAATGTGAGTATCAAAGCCGTCTTTCAATTACCRCCCATGACCTTAGAAAAATACTGAGCATCGAACATCTGAAGTTCATGCCACTAAGCCTGATAATTGAAGCAAGCCCAGTAAATATTCAGGAATGAATAGTGAGAACCTGCCTCTCCTTTTGTGTCATCACCCTGGTGTACATGCTCTGTGCTTTCTTCTGTCACAGGCGCTGTTGRGCTTGGCCCACAGCTGGCTCCTTGCTAGCAGTATTTCAGATATTGCATTATTTCATACTCTTTCAAGTCAGAGCAGCCAGGATCAAGGACTAGATGACAGTGAAGGAATTCAGGCAGTTGCCAGCCTTGTTCTGCAGTGCTGGGTGGGGATCAGGTGCAATGGCAGGTGACAGGTTCAGCTGTGACTGACTTTTCCATGGGTCAGTGCTGTCCTGGCTGGGGATCCTGCAGCCTGGCAGGCTGGGAGGCACAATTCTGGTGCAGCAAGCCTGAACACCAAAGTGAAGGTGAAGATCTGAGAGATCCCAGATGTTTTACCAGGTGAGAGGAAATGGCACTTCTGGGTATTGGTGCTCATCATGACACCGTTATCTTCACCCTGGAATCACTTTCTTACCACACATCTTTCCAGCTCTCTTGGGCACTGGGAACTATTTCTGAAATGCTTCCTGCTGCTCTTTGACTTGTTCCTGCCCTTTCTGCCTTCTGTTGAAGTTCACGTTCCTCAAATGAAGCAGTGCTCCAATACTGGTGTGGGTGTGAAGGGAATTTTCTGTTTGCCCCTGGCATGCCATACACATAGGATTTGTCAGTCCCTTTGCTGKTGTCTCTGGTGTTCCTGGGAACATTTCTGGTCATATCTTCAGGTTGACAGGGCAGACACCRCAGTTAGGATATAATGGATTAATCATATTGAATAAATGCTTTAGCTGTTGAGCTGGCACAYAGTGACAGACCCAAGAAATAACTCCTCATTTCATCAGGTAGACAGACACTTTGATGGATGGGGACTACARGGTAATTCACTGAGCTTAATGGACTGTTATGGCAGAGACTGACAAAACGAAGACTTCATTCACCATTTAAGCTGGGTCCTGGGGATCCTTGGATTTGGTGCCAGGTGGGAGCTGGAATGAGGTTTCTGCAGAGAAATTGGGAAATGTCTGTTAGCTGTGAATGGTTGTRCAGCCCARCAGAYGTGTTCCCACTGATCTTGGTAGCTYYMAGCAGGTGAAGGTGTGAGCAGTGTGTAGTTTATCAGGTCACACTTTTCTCCAGTTTCCTGGGTGCTGCTGAATGTCTTTCTGAGATCTGGGTAAGGTGGGCATCCCCAKCAGGTAACACAAAACTACAGGTGGGTAAAAGCTGAGAGCCCAAGACAGCCTTGTCCTGTTATTTGGTGTACAATAGGCAAAGGCTGTTCCATGAGGAAAGCAAGTGCTCCAAACCAGAGGTTTCTCTGGTAATTAACAAATGTTCGGATTTGAGGCTGCACCACAGAAATTTTTACAATATTTCTGTCAAGGCACTTACAGTAGCTGAAGCACTGGGTGTGAGTGTTCAGCCACCTGCTGACCCAACCCATTCCTTGGAGACCCTGAGGGGACCTCAGATAGCAATCAGCCTCAGTCAGTCCCACYGAGATGGGTTTCTATTATGCAAAAGAGGTATCACAGCCTGACCCTCACACCCCATCATTAAAATTCCTCCAAAGCTCCAGCCCARTCAGGGGSAGATTCCAAGTCCTGAGGGTGAGGTCATGTCTGCAATGAGCCCATGACAATAATTGCCATTATATGGCCCTTTTTATTCTCTGGAGACACATTAATGTTGCTGCAGCATGTGGCCACGGGCAATAGAGAAGGRCATCTATTTGTGACTTTATGGTTTTTTAAACTTTAAGTTGTTAATCTGCTGCTTCCCATTACCTTGCTCCATCACGCTGGTAATAACTCATGGATTGCTGAGTTCTAGTTAATCAGTACTAATATTAAAAATAGTTTTAAAATAACAAAGAAGAATTTWAAAATAATAAAGAAGAGCTGGGGAGACTGAGTACTTGCATCGAGCTTGTGTTTATGTTGGTACAGTTGGCAGCTGGCTTTCCCACTGTTGCTGTCCTTCCACTTTTGTTTTCAGAAGGGATATAAATGGTTATTTTCAACCTACCTGACCAGGATTTTATAGCAGTCAGCTGTGTATCTGTGTGCYTGTGGTCAGAGGCAGAACAGGTTTCGGGCTCTAGCACAAGCTCTTACTTTGTTTTTCTACTTCTGTTGTCTCCCAGGTGAATTTACTTTTCTTCTTCATTGTTGTTTATGTTTACAAGAACTGTTATTCTGCATAAAYAAACAAACCTGTGTGCTCCTGTTTAGCTTGAGTAATGTGAGTTTAACAGTGGGTCACATCCAGGAAATGTGCTGACTTTTTAGCATTCATGCATTTTCTGTTGAAGTTKGTACTTCCTGCATCACCCATGCTTGGAGCTCAGGAGTGTTCCACCCCCTAAGCTGGGTTTTCCTTATTTACTACATTCCCTCTCCTGCAGGGAAGGAATGAAATTTTAAAGATTACTCATTTACAGYTTCTGTAGGTTCTACATCCTTTCCTGTGTGCTTCCTTTCTATTAGTAGACAACACTTTGCAGAGGGAGTGGGTTTTTGTGTATATGTGGCCATAGTYTACCATCAGTGACAATTCTTAATTTTTTCCACTAAAATCTACAAAGCTCTGTCAGCAGAATGCCTTTTTAATACACAACTGAAGCACAGGGGGAAGAAATCTKGGACAAGAGTGAATTGGTAAGAAACTTATCATTAGGAGATGAGACCTAAATAGAAAATATAATTAAACCAGCATCACATAGCCTAGATTTTTATCCAGCCTTTTTTGCCAGTTTGTCTGTGTCATCCAGTGTAAAAGAAAAAAAAAAAAAAAGGAATTTCTTCTTTCAAGACATTTCTGTTACCAGTATACCAGTAATCACACTGGAGATTTAAAACARTTTGCCAAGTTTGATCCCCTTTATGCCAGCAGGAAGCAGAATTAGCTCCAGATGTTCTGTGCAGTGAGTCTGGTCAAAGTGAGACCATCTCTCTCCCCAGGTCCTATCTTGCTTCTGTTTGTTAGGGGGCTGAGTGAGGAAGTAATTTAAAACAATAGATTACTTAAAAATTAATATTCTTTCATGATATGTAAACACCTGCTCCCCCCAGCAAGGAATGCTAATTGGGAATTTAGAGAAGGTTTTTAACACAGATCACAGCACTCACACTGATGTACCCCACTCAGTTCTTGGCTCTGCACGGTTACTCCATGTCTACATTTTCGTACTGAGAGAGAAATTTATGGCTTTCTTGCTTTATTCATTCCCCTTTCACATAATACTTCTTTAGCTGGCTCTGAAGATAAATCCTTCTTAAGCCTTCAGACATAAATCAGAATTGGGGATGATGTGCACTCAGAAGATGTCAGCTGTCCAYAGCTTGTGCTTGCAGCCTTAGCAGCTGCAAACTCAGAGAAAGCCTCTGTTTTCCACTGCAAATTCTTTCCCTGGGCAATTACAGAATCTGTGGAAACTGCACGTGATGCACCAAGGGTTAAAGTTTTTAATCTGATTTGATGTGAGTCCCTGCTTTGTTGCCATCCTTTGTCTGACAATTGCTGTGCAATGCACAGGCAGTGTTTGCAGTGCCATTTGTGCCGCTGCATTCATCAGCGTGTGCCATCCCAATCTGATAAAACACAGCCTGGGCAAARTGTTGAGCAACAGACATGGCCTGGGCCTTGAGTCTGTGTGCATCTGCACTTCACATTCCTGAGGATTTGTTGTATTTAGTTCAGGGCTTGGATTCACGACACCTTTCCCCAAGAGATAAAAGAGGGTTTGGTTTGATCAGTGTCAGAGCTGGGTGTGTGCTTGGCAGTAGCGCCCGTGGGTGTGAATGTGCCCAGATATCAACGGGGTCGGGTCCCAGGGCAGCAGGGGAATGGGGCAATGAGCATTTCAGACATCTGGACAGGTGAGTACATCATGGCTGAGGAGCTCTGTGAGCAAGCTGTGAGCTGGCCACAGGCCACACAGACAATTTGGGATGGTTTATTAAAACACAGAGTGTTTCCTGGCTCTTGCAAGTGAACCCACGCACACAAGATGGGGCACTGCATGAAGCCTTTGGGTGCTTGTTCCTCACCATCACTGCTGCCTGTTTCCACACTGACAGACTGTCCACACTGTTGTTWTCTTATGCTGGGCTGTCTCCATCACAGATTATTGCCCAAAATTTCCCAAGGGAAATTTTCGCAGAGCGAGACACCAGAGGTGTTTGTACTTTTTGAGAGCAGGGGCAAAGTTCCCTAAGAATTCTCCAGAAATCACATCATGGAGCACTCCTCAGGCTCRGCTCTTCTAAGCAGATCTCCCCCTTCCACACACTACATCCTTCTGAAATCTGAGGGTCACTTCTCAACTCTGTAGGTCAGTTTGCCCAGATCCAGTCAGAGGCATTCCTAGTTTATATTTGTTTAAAACTCTGTAGCTAATCACTGCAGCTTTCTTTCCATTASTCACTGAGTTTAAAAGTAGACATTTGGTGCATCTGGATTTGTTCCAAGACACATATTTCTGGCATTTTAGATAGAATAATTTTCTCCATTTGTATAATATTTTACAGTAGTCACATAATTACTTATTACTTATCTTGATCAATATGCCATCAAAGTGGAAATCATACCTMTCCTACAGCTCATTCTTATGAGACTTTTTTCCATCTGAGTATCTACAATAGAATAATTACTTTTTCAACTAAAATAAAYATTTCCCAGCTCAAGATCCTCTTCTAAGAGCAAGATTAACTAAAGATTTTCCAGTACGGTTCTCCAGAGGAAAAGGCCTCGGACTTTGCTGGTCAGAGGAATGGATRGTGTGACTGAGCCAGTGGCTCACTGACTCCTGTGCAGTTTGCATGAAAATCACAAATTTACCACTTGATTTATGTTCTCCTTTTGCAAGTTGTGTTCCAATTGGCTTTAGCAATGGATGCTGGACAAATTTCTAATGCATCAAAATAGCTTATCTCCGTGAAATGATCAGCTGATCTGAAGTGCAGGAGTGGCTGGAGGGCAGAGTGGAAAGTTTATCAAAATATTTGCCAAATGTGATATGGAAACAGGAGGCTAGGGTCTGGTCACTCTGAAATTTTTATTGTTGTGARAAAATGTATTTCCCTTCTTGTCTTCATTTGAACTGTGGTGGAAATGCAGCTTCTCCATCAACTGTTTGCTCAGTTAATAGGAGTGTCAATTTGCACTTAAATTGGAGATAAATTTGAGACTTASGTTGTTCAATCTGAATATTTATCACTTTAAGCACTTTGGAAATAACCACCCATGGTTACAAGAGAGAGAGGTATAGAACTGGCTGAAAAAAGTGCTTTTCTTGAATTGATTTCAGCTCTGGGTGCAGCTGGGAAGGACTGGAGCAGGAGATGCAGCAGAATGAGTAATTCTGCTTAGAAGRGGAAGTATAAAAAGTTACAGAACACAGAGACATGAAAGGGAGGATCCCACAAGAAAATGTTACCAAGCTGTCCTGGGCATGTGCYAGCCTGATTGCCTGCTGGCACTGGGGCTTACAGGGCCTGGAGTCGGTGTCTTTGGTGTTTGCTCCAAACCACAGACCCTTTTTGTTTTGCTTCCACCACCTGTACAAGGCAGTTATTTGAGGAAGGGGTTGGCTCTCTTTGTACTGCCATGAATGGGAGCTCCTTGTTGCAAGACACCCTTGAGATACATCACYTGTCTAAACCTCTTTGCTTCAAATCTTTTGCAGATCTCTTCTCTTATGACATGTGTGAAGTACTGTAGGACAGAGCTGGAAAACCTCTCCTTGCACCACTGCTTCTGTGTCTGCACTGTTGTGCAAGGGGGAGCCTTGGTGCACTGTGGCAATTCTTATCTGCAGGACAGGAGCTGTGAAATAGTAAGAAAGAAAGTAGATGCAGCTCCCTTGGTCACCTTCACCAGAAAAAAAAAATAAAAGAGAGTGTGGGTTCAGTGTGCATCTGCGATGGATTATTTACAGCCACACGTTGGTGAAGACCAGAGGACCCAAAAAGCTCTACTCCCCTGGGATCAGCAGCAGCTCTAAGGGGACACCAGGACAGTGGGATGAGCTTGGTTGGGCCATCTTTGACTCAACCAGCATTTTCCATTGCCACTGAAAGCATGCCCCAAGGTGCCAGTAGGAATCTTTGCTGGGCTGTCCTGGCCTTTCTGCTGCAGGGTCCTGGCTGAGGCTGATGGGCTGTGATGGCAGAGCAGGGYTGACAGCCTGGCCCGTGGGGTGTGACACTCTGCTTGTGCTGGCTTTTGAAAAGATTCTGCCTTCCAGCAGCTCTTTGAACCCTGTGGTTGGAAGTGATGAATGGGTGGTCAGTGAAAAGGCCTAGAAATAAACCACTGATTCAATTATGAATGAAATTGGCCTAGCTGGCACTATTAAAATAAATATTTTGCCTTACATTGACTAGGGAAGGGAGTGATTTTACAGCTGTATCCACAGCCAGGGTGATGCAAGAGCCCARGGACTTTTCTGATGCAAGAGAATTCAGTTGAAGTTGAGCTGAAGCTGTTGCTGAATGTGAGAATGTGTTCTTGGTGATGAAACACCCTTACTCAGAAGAAGTTCATTACTTTTAGATGATTTAATAAAGTGCTGGAGAACACATCCCAGAGAAACCTGCCATAATTTTTCAGATGTCAGTAAACTGCTCACCTCCCTGGCCCACTTCTTACATGTTCTTTGAATTTTTTATTATCATTATTTTGATTATTATTGTTGTTAATTTATTATTATTATTATTATTATTATTATTATTATTATTATTATTATTATTATTATTATTATAGTACACATTTGCTATAACTTTCTGCACTGCCATTTAGGCAATTGTAGCTTCCCTCTGCATAGCTCACTCTTCATCTCCTTGGAAGCGTGAAGTGGTTTTCTGGGATGGCATTTGAACAGCCTGACTGATCTTCAGGTGAGCACCATGATGCAAATAAAGTGTTTGTGTTTTCTCCARTGAATGCTCCAGGGCTGTAGCAGAGATGACAACATGCCACCACACAGATTCTGCTCATTCTGTGTTTGGAAGGAGCTCGGGAGCTGAAGAGGTTTCAAATAGGAAAGCAATGCTGTCAGATACAGTGAAGATGTTTTTTGTCACCCCCAAAAGGGAGCAGGTTTTGCTCTGTGAAGCTCTGGCAGGGAATGTCTGTCCCACACTTGCAGGGAGAACCCACAGGACACGCTCAGCTCACAGCTGAGTGCTCAGCCATGAAACCACCAGAGCTCCAAAGGCACTGAATGCTCCTCCAGGGACATTGGATGAAGAGATGGCCACAGATGTGATCTGAGAGAGGGAGTATCACACTCACCTCCATGCAGCATTTCCTGGAGAGTTATGATCTGCTGCTGGTGAGGAAGGGTGTTCACTGCCCTTCACAGACAYCTGAGTTCATAAGAGTGAGTAGGAACTGTCATGAAACTACCCCTCAATTTATCTGTGTGGGTGACTTTGGTGGGAGGTCTCAAACATGTCATGCTTCTAAGACCATTCACACCATCTCTGTTCTGGTCAGTGATATCCACCTCAGTAAAACTCTGGCAGGGTGTAAACACTTGCTGAACAGGAAGGATTCACATAATCAGAATTTGCCACCTTTACATTKCAAAAGACTTCTCAGAATCATGCAAGAACCCAAAATAAGGGCAAAGAGAACTCAAATCCATACTGAGCTCTAAGGGTCATATTTCCTATTTTGCAATCTCCTCTGTGCTCTATATTATCAGTGTGCCTGGAAATYCAGGGAAGGATTTTGTTTGTTTGTTTGTTTTGGTTTGTTTATTTGAGTTCCATGCTGCTCTGAAGTTGAGAGAGTGCTGCAAAACTCATGATGTGCTTGGTAATTGAAGGGTAAAGGGTAAAGCTAATAACATTGTCTATTTGAAGAAAAGGCAGAGTGGATTTGGATGGATGACAGATATTATGAAAACAACTCTTGTTTCTCTGTGTRTTTGTGTGTGTGTGCAYGGTCTRTCCYCCATCTAATGACTGCTAAAGCCAACAATGTGACTAAGAGCAAGGGTTTAAAAAGAAATCCTAAAACATAAACCAGAAAAAAAAAAAAGGTCATTCTACTTTTTGCTCATTATACTCCAGCTACAAGATCTCAGAAAACATTAGGAAMACTCTATGTCAAGGCATACAATAAAATATTCGAATTCCAACCTAAACATCAACATAATTTTACAGCTGCTGTACATGCTGTACCTTAAGACATTCATTTTCAGGAGTTTCTTTTCAAATATGTCCTTTTCTCCATTTGAAATGGATCCTTTTTATTMTCTGGCTGCCTGCAGAATGCTGTGGAGAAACAGCAGTTAATGGAATTAAAGAGTGAGGCTCACTTCATCCCCTAAAGAAATTAATTTTTTCCCATTTTCATTTTGCTGTGCAGTGACTGGTGTGGCATTATGTGATCCTCCTTGCAGGAGCCCCACTGCCTTTGGGAAGCTCAGCTAAAATGGAGGGGAGCCATAAGAGGGGAATTCCATTGTATTTTATTTTTAATGTATTTTGGATGTTGTCTACACATCTAATTTTATGCATCTCTTGGAAGTGTCGTGACCAGGATTTTCTGAAAAAGATGAAAGTKCAAGACCAACCTCTGCTTGAAGATTTCAGAGCTAAACCCAACCAAAACAGCATTCTCAGCWGTTCCCATCAATATGGAGTTTCTYGGGGTTGTCACCATTGRGCTAAATTCTGTTTCTTCATTTCAKTTTGTRTCTACTCACCCCAGCATGTTAGCCACTGAAGTAAATTACTTCTGAAAGCTCAAAAACCAAAGTCAAGCCCTTAAATAAATGCATTCACAGAGGAATTGGATGTGAGATGAAGAGGGTGAAGGTCAAAGATGCAGCTTTCCAGGCCAGAGGTACCCAGAGCAGGGCATTGGGTTCATGAACAGGTCTTGTTGGCCCCGGGAGGGGGAAATCTCAACCCCTCCGTACATCCAGGGGATCTTCCTTTCTCACCATCCTCTTTGAGTTCTCTGAGATATAATTTGCTTTTGCTTTAAACAGAATATCAAACTTGACAAGGCAATAGTGCATTTGAATCCAGGCAATAGTGACTTTAAAGAGAAAATATGACAAATAAGATACTGGAAATTGCTTCACAAAAAGCACCTGGGGCCACCACGGCGTCAGGGATGATCTGTGTGTGCTGGATCTTGCTGTCCTACTGGCTGGCTGTTGTACCTCATCCTAAAGATATTCCTGGAAAACCCAACACAAAACACTGATTTCTTTAGTGAGAGACATTGAAAATGATGTGCTGTTAAATTTCATTTGTTAGATTAGCACCTCAAGAGCACCCATTTGCAAGTGTAGCCCTGGCCAGCCTGTCACCAGCCCTGCTCTAGAGCAGTGCCAGGAAAAGATGAGGAATACTTTAAGCACTGATTTGGGTACTGATTTTGAGGTGTCTGGGCCACAGAATGTGCTGTGTTGTGGGGGCTGAGCTCCCAGTAAAAGGATTGTGTGCAGGTGAATTTTCTTGACATGAAGACTTTGACAAAGAAAGTAACAAAATAAATTTTGAAAATATTTTSTTTCACATTTTCTTCCCAGTGCCTTTCTCTCCTCCCCAGATAGCAACCCAAGTTAAAGTACTTTTAAATAGGAGTTTTCCATTCGTATTTTACCTCTCCTGCACCCTCATTTTGCTTTTTTTTCTTTTTTTTCTTTTTTTTTTTTTCAGTAGAGAAAAGAATAAGCAGAGAAGAACAAAGAAGGATAAAAAGCAAATGCTGAAATGTAGCATTTTGTTGCTCTGAACTGGGCTCACACTAGGGAATTTGTTAGAAAATTAATTTCTTAGAGAATTAATTTCTTATGATGTTCAGGAGCCTGGGTGAGATTCCCTCCTGGCCTGGCTTCCCATGACTGGCAATCTATGCAAAACTTAGGAAATCTTTTAAATAAGGGCAGCTTCTGGAGCTGGAGAAACCTGCAAGCCTTCCTTTGGTTCAGTGAGCATAATATAGGTCAGTGAGCATGATACAGGTGAGCAAGGAGCAGGTGAGAAAGGAGCAAGGATTTTATTTGTGATGGTGTAGATGGTGCTGGGTGTCAGGAGAGAGTCACAGGTTCCTCTTTCTCAGGAGACTGCACTGAACCCAACCAGGGCCACTTTTTCTCCCACTCCTGTGAGTTTTACCACAGCAATGGCAGGGTTTGTTGATGACAGAAACCATCTGTATTTTAACCCAGTTTCTCTCCTGAAGGCTAGATGCTGTCCCTCTTTGGGCTGATGTGGGTGAGGRTGCAGGGTTACTGTGCAGAAGGACTCGCCCTCGTTCAGGTTTCTGAGGTCCTGGTGGAGCAGGATCACTGCTCGCCCTTCAGGGATGTGTGACACTGCCAGAACCCGTTCCCTGGTGCAGCCCCACTCACCAAGACCCTTCAGCGTTGCCCTTGGTGGCAGACAGAGGTGGCTCCTGGCACAGCAGACAGCCCCAGAGCAGCAGAGTGCAGGAGCTGTGCCAGGAACTGCACTGGGAACTGGGGGAWTGAACCACTCCTGCCCTGCCTTACCCATCCAACTGGTACTTGTCGTGCCTGCCCTGTTTGGGTGCCCAAAGCACATGGTTTTGGCATCAGTCTCCTGTGGAGATTAATTAGGTTCAAGTCCCTGATCTGGTGAATGGTTGATGATCTGTGCAAAACTGAAAACCTTCAGCTGAGAGGGCTGAAAAAGCCAGCAGCCTAATGAGCACTGAGAGCCCAGCACCCCTSTCCCCTCTGCAAACCGCAGCAAGCACAGCTAATCTGATCCTAAATCCCTTTCATCCTAGGTGAGAGCCCTAACCACAGCCTTGTGGGCTGTCTGCCTGTCTCTCTGCTCTTTCATTTAAATGAAAGCTGCAAAATAACTCTCTTTTTCTACATATGGAAATGGGAGTAATTTCTGAAATCCCAAGAATATTTGCAAGGCAAGAAAAGCGTTTCCTGCCCAACCACAGCCACAGGTCACAATCACAGCCTTCTGAGACCAAGAAAAGGCTCTCTATAATTGTATGTTATACTCAAATGTGCTCACTTTTATGAATGTATTGCAATTTTTTTTAACTTCTAAAGGGTTATTTCAGTGTGAGAGCAGCCCCAGACCTGATGAATGTACCTTTGTGAGCAGTTCTCAAAGTGCAATATTTCTAGGTTAGCACTCATGAACTTAAAAGCCAGCTGAGATCTTGAAGGAAACTATTAAAAATAGTCTCTCTGTCTGGAATCAGAGCCCAGAGTTTGCAATGTAAAATAGTTGCTTATGAAAAATGCATCCTTCATAAGTGAAACAACATAATCCTCCTGGAGAAAAGCCAGAAGTTGGGTTTCTCTTCCAAAATCTGTCAAAAAACAGACAACAAAAAAAAAAAAAAAGCCCGTCACATTTTAAATTTCACATTCTGTACGACTTTGTGAGCAGATTAACTACAGATCAGGAAAAGAAGACTTCCAACACAGTTCAAAGAAAGAAGTCAAAGTGGGACAGGAGGGAGATCCCACCTCCAAAGCTTTTCCTCCCTGCTTGAGGCAGCCAAGGGCTCAGATTGTCCCTGGGCCCCGTGTGCTCCCACTGCAGACAGGGACAYCACGCACAGCACAGGGGACACCGSGGTGGACAGSGAGGGCTGTCACTTGGRATTGGCTTTGTTGTCCTTTTCCTARTCCTGTARCATTGCTGGGAGTGAGCATCAAGAAGGTGGGTGCTGGGAGGCTGGGGGATGACCAGGCTTCACCTGCCAAAGCATCCCTTCCCAGTGGCAAATCCTCAGCCTTTGCTGTGCTCCTTGGCACGGGGCTGCAGCACAGGGCCAGGCCCTTGCACAGCTCCTGTTTTCACCACAGACCACGTTCTGGTGGTTGTTTCATCACCACTGCTTTYAGCAGAGGGTTGGAAAGGTATTGCTTGTTGTTTCTAATACACCCCTAGCATTTCACCCAAGAGGCAGAGGGGTTAGGGGTGYATAAAGCATCTTTGAATAGCAAAAGCCAATTGTGTAGTTTGCATGGGACAGAGAAAGGGAAAACTCGCTTTTCACTACGAATAGATTCTTATTCTGGTCCAAATTTTATGTTCATTTTCCCTTTTGTTGTCTTCTTTGTTGAAAAAAAAAAAAAAGCAGAACAAGAACTGCGAAAGCTTTCCACAATGGCAAGTTTTGCAGTTTACCTGCTCTGCATCTTCCTTTTTCACCCTGAAGGAAAAAATACAGCCCTGAAACCATCTCTCTGATGTGCAGACATTTCCTTAGGCCAGGGAATGATGTGAACTCCTGTTTCCTGCATCCTGGGGTTGTGTATTATGGGAAAAGGCACTTGAGTGGGGTGGGAATGGGGCTCTCCACCCCAYGAGGCTGTGAACACTGTCCAAGTACAGCACCCTTGGGTGGGGTGAGGTTTGGCACCACCTCAAGATTTCTTTGTGACTGGCTTATGTGGCTTCTTGCCTGCTGGGCTGGTTTGTGGCTCCGGTTTTCAGGAAGCTCAGCTTAGGGAACCCCAATGCCTCGCTCAGCTCTGCTGCTGGAGACAGAGAGAGCCTGGGAACCTCAGTGCTGTGGAGCCTACGCCCTCTGTGGTGCCTGTGTCTCCTTGGAAAAGTGGATTTAGGCTCCAAAAGTGCTTTATGCTGCTTGGCTYTTCACCAGAACTACTAGCAGAATCAGTTCCCACCACATAYGATGCAAGATGTAGAAAATGGAGAMGTTTGTACAAAAGCCCTTCATCTTCCTGACATCCTCAACCAAAGGCAAAATTCAGCTCATTTTGCCTTTTCTTGCAGGTACAGTGAAAAGTACATGAAGGGGCTATTGCAGCTCCTTAATTGTGAATAACTCTTGAAAAAAAAAGATGCTGGTTTCCAGCATCTTGTGCTTCCTGCATATGTTCTCCATCTGCAATTTAATGTTCCCTCTTAGCCRTTGGAATTCTGTTGAATTCATTGGATTATAGTAGTGCTATTAATCCTGATTAGTACTTTCCTTTGTTTTATCAGACAATACCTTAGGAAGTGAGAGTGGATAAATTAATAAAGATTGTAAACAAATAAAGGCAGTGCAAAGTCAGCATGGTGGGTCATCCATGGTGGGGAAATGCTTGCAYGGCTGGAGAGTGGCCCTTGTGAGGAACAGCACAGAGAACCAGCTCCTCATCAGCCACAAGAAGATGTGTGGCATTGAGGGGGCAGCAGGGTACTGCAAACCCAGGGCCAGAGAGGGAGGAAGCCCTTAGAGATTGGTACCCTCACCTGAGGAGTGACCTGCAGGCTGTTACCCTGCTGCTCAGATCACTGTGTGGAGACAGGATCACYGCCTTTCAGGAATTATCCTTTCTGTTGTGCACAAGAAAAGTTGCACAGGCTTAGAACGCTCTGATGTTTAGGATATGAGTGTGATCTAGATTGACTGTGGCGATCAAAAAAGCAAACAAAAAACTAATTTCTCTGTAAAGCAGGACTGCAGCAGTGTGCCAGAACCTAAGTGTGTGTTATTTTGCATCAGGATGACAAGTTAGACCTGAACCATAATGCCTCCAGACACCAATCCTGCATTGCACAAAGACTGTTCTATAGCAAGTGGTGCATCATCCTATTTACTCTCTGCTAAGAAGCAGTTTGGTCCTTAGCAATGAGAACTRTATCAAAAGGGTAGTAAGAAATCTTACTAGATTGACTATATTTAGTATTTCCTAAAATCAAAGTAAGGCATTGATGCACTTCCTTTTGTTTTGAAGTATAATTACATCTGCTAAATTATGCTCAGGAAAGTGATTAAAAGAAATTTGCCCTCCAGAGAAAAAAAGTAGGAAAGATTAAAACGCTTTCTTTCTGTCTCTCTCTCACTCTCTTTCTTTCTTTCTTTCTTTCTTTCTTTCTTTCTTTCTTTCTTTCTTTCTTTCTTTCTTTCTTTCTTTCTTTCTTTCTTTCTTTCTTTCTTTCT
>NW_026623258.1:2716605-2810802 GCF_030028575.1 Malurus melanocephalus | reverse complement strand
ATGAAGCAAAATTACCTAGAAAATCTGTTAAAAGGGAAGCTGAAACTCATGGTGAGAAAAGTTGGTGTGAATAAACTACAGAGAAGGAAAGTGGAACCACACTCCAGCCTGACTTGTTTGAGAGCTTAAAGCCCTTTTTGCTGAGATTCAATCATGCCACCATGGGGAGAGGGCCTGTGAGGCAAGGGTCAATCTTATGATAATGAATTAAATTTCAAAAGAAGGATTGAAATACACAAATGTCTGTTTGGATGTTAATTGCAAAGCAAGCCTGGTGCTATTAAAGTATTAGCAGCCTAGAGAATTCCCATGATAATGCTGTCAGACAATCTTGAGGTACCTGAATTTTTTTTTTTTAGCTACTGAGCTAGTGCAACTGGCATGGTCTTGTTTCTCTTGCAGTAAATGTCAAAATGGATTCTAATCATATGTTAAAGTTTAGTTTTAATAAAGGAAGAGAGAATTAGCAAAATGACAGTCTCTTGCCTGATTTGTACATCCACTGTGGTAGGAATTTAATTTGTCAATCCTCTTAATCAAGTGACTGTCTGCTCAGATGTGTAATATGTGAAATCTGGTGTGCTTGTGGRGAAAGAGAATCATCTTGCTCATACTCAGGACTTGGGTTCCAACCATAAAGACTGAAACTGGATTTTTTCACAAGGTAAAAGCAGTGGTTTCCAGCAGGGCTTTGGTGAAACCAGGTGCAATGACAAGTGTGAGGTTGTGTTTCTTTGAAGATGCTAACTCCTTACCAGAGAATCCTACACAGATTTCTCATGTGCATTTGGATCTCCTTCCATGAACAGTTCCTCCTGAGCTTCACACATTTACTTGCACATTGTCTGAATCTGTGGARGTACTCTGGAGAGTTTGAAAATATACTTTTACTTATGGAGTAATAATTCTCTGTGGTAATATTGCTCCAAGTTGTCTATTTTGGAGAGTCCACTCACAAGTTTTTGCTCAAAAGGTACTCATTCCTGCCTCAGTAAGGATTCTGGAAATGCAATGTATGGGAATGTGATTTACATCTCTGTGCAGGGAGTGCTTCGAGTGTCAACACTACAGAAAATGAAATCCTTGTAGAGTAAATTGAGTCATAAGATTTGGCAAGGTGGATGTGTAAAAACAAAAGATTAGCATTTGGGAAGATGTATATTCCTTCCTACAGTATATGTCTGGAAGTCTAAGGAGTGGTATGAACTCGAAAATCAAGATTGAAAGAGTGGTTAATATTTTCAGTAGCAATCATCACTGTATAATCACCATGAAACAAATTTATTGCAYGCCTGTTTTTCAGTTTTTACCATTTCATTCAACCAGAAGATCATGTTTCAACATCAGTSTTATACAAGGGAACAATATGGGGATGTGAGCAAAAATACACCTGGAAATCAGTTCTAACATGAAACACTAAGTATTTCTACTGCCAAATCAATAGAAATRTATTGATGTATTTTTTYTTCCTTGGGCAATATATATCTTGTAAGAAGATCTGCTGTTTCACATTTTATGGTGTGAAGTATAAAGAACACTCCTCGTCTTCTAACAAATCTCCAAGAAAATCAGTGGAATGAAGTTAATTATATGCATATGAACAAATTAGTGCCATTCTTGTGTTCAGAAAGAGCTTGTCTCCATGGAAAAATTTCCTAAAGCATATAGTGCTGAATAAGCTGTTTATAGCCCTTAACATGCTCTGAACACAGACCAACGTTTTTGGACTGAAATCCACTTTTATTTTGGAGCACAGTTTGCTCATAAGGAGGTATTCTGGGATGCTAATTGTGAAATTGTTTATTTGGCCTGGAGACAGCCCAAAGGTTTCTCTGTAACAWCTTCAAAATGTCAAAAACTAAAGAGAGAGTGAATGTTATTTATTTCTCTCAAGGTGTGTTTTATGAAGCCAAAAATGGCTCCTTTTTGAAAGGAAAATCGTGTCTCAACATATTTACTGTAATTATTTGACTTTTGAAAGCATGCCTCTTTAGGAGAGGTTTCGGGAACTCAGTTGATTTATTATATAAAGGAGAAGGTTAAGGAGTGGTTTCATCACAGTTTACTCAGAGAAAGTATCTGGTAATATATTTCTTTTTTACCAGCTAATGGACAAGGCATTAACAGGAACCAAGTAGCTGAAATTTGAAGCTAGGCATCCTCAGACAGAAAGCCCAGAAAACCTTTTTAACAGTTATTAAAGCTATTACCCCCTGGAAGATTTTGCCAAAGCATGATAGATTTATTATCACTTACTTTTAAGTGTGGTATTAATAACACTGAATGAGCTGTGGAAGTGTTTTCCAGAGGATGTGAAGGATGCTAAAGCTTTCCATGGATCTCACATGCATTTGGACAAATTCATGGAATAGAAAGTAATTGAGAACAGTCAATCATCTCCCAAAAGGATTCCAGCTCTGACTCAGGAAATTCCTGAACCACAGGGACTCTTGGCCATGAGGGCAAGAAATACACRGCCTGATTTGCATCCATCTGGCTGGACTCCATCCCCTTCCCTTCCCAAAACAGGGAAGTCTTGTCCACAATCACCCCCGGGAATGTTCCCTGGCCTGACTGTCTCCCAGACAGTGTCTCAGCATTATTTGGAAGGGCTGGCCAGAGCTAGAACTTACTGCTAAAAGTCAAGTGGTGTGAGTGATTTTGGGCAGCACTGGAGCTGGTGTCAATCTCAGCACCTCACTGGTGCTGGTACAGCTGAGGGCACCTTCTAGAGGAGCTGCTTCTAGAGGGGTTTGTGGAATACACCAGGGAAAAGCAACTAGGAAAAGCCTGGAAACTTAAATTCACTGCAGAGAGTCTACAATTCTTCTGGAAAACCAACAACTGTTTGCAGGCTGGGTGAGATTCCAGCCACCACTTTGGTTCAGCCAGGGGCTGGCCCTGGGAACYCTGGGCTACATTTCCATGGCCTCTGTGCCACTGGCAGCTGGGAAATGCTCACAGTATCCCTTGTCTCCTTAAAACCCCCTGCTACAGGGGCTTAACACATTATTGCTTTTGTTGCTGTGATGATTTTGGAGGGGCTACATTAGCTGGGTGTATCTGGCAAAAAAGCTGCTTTCATAGGGACCCCACATAACCCAAAACCACTCAGCACAGAAAGGTCTGTGCATTGTTACTATTACTAATTTTCCACATTAATAAAAAAAATGGCCTAAACAGTATGTGGACAATCACACAAGTAAGGAATTTGAAAACTTGATCAATAGGTATCCTGTTTTTTTTATAAGCCACATGCTATTATATATTTTTAAGAGTTTGAGTCCTTTTGTGTTATGTGAGGTATGTGCTTCAGGGATGGATAAAGAGAAAAAAATTGAAAAGAAAGCATTGAACATCAAAATGCTCTTTTAAAAAGAGCTTTATAAAATCTTGCTCTTTGATAAATTTTGGGCTAAGAAATCATAATGAAAGGACAAGGATGCATGATTACCTCACTGTTGGAGAAAGATCTAAAGAAGTTACCAGTCTCCTTTGAAATGACAGTCATAATACTCTCCATTGCAGTTTAGGGGTCTCCCCATCAGCATTTTTCAACAAATAAATGCAGGAGAAAAGGACTCCTTAAGTGTAATCCTTTAAACAGAGAGTCTTTTGTTTTATGGCTGYGCAAAAAGACTTCAAACAAGCCATTTCAAAGAGAAATCTTCTCTAATGCTTTGAAGAAATCATTGTTCTCAGATATTCTGCATTATCTGAATACCTCTTTGGATTAAATGTTGCTTAAGTGATGGCGTTTATTATTTGAATTTATAGGATTTTCATTTTTACACACATTGTTTCACATAATAGAAGTTTCCAGTTGTGGAAGGAATAAAACAGTCAATGAATAATTTTTTTTATTTTATTGCACACCAGCAATAGTGATGGCTAAAGCCTCATCTCATTTTGCTTTGAAATGCTCCAACTTTACTTTTAGGTCATGGATATTATATTGCCAGCCAATTTTGTTTCTGTCTGATAAGACTGCAGGATCCACTGTGTAATAATTAGTCCTGTGAACACATATCATCATCGTTTCTCATCTTGGCATTAGTAACAGAACAAGGAGAAATGGTGTGGAAATAAGAATATCTTCTGGCATTGATAATGGCTGCTAGGAACCAGATTTTTTCAGAGGAATGAATTTAAAATGCCATTTYCAGCAGTTCAGAGAAAGATATAGGCCCTTTTCCAATGTTTTCTGTTATCACAGATTGATAAAATTCAGTACAATTAAAAGTCTCAATTATAAACCATGTACTTTTAGAAATAAAKACACCATTCTGCCCTTTATTCCAAATCTTTACCACTTTCATCATGACACATTACAAGGCTTACTCTAATCTTTTAAGAAGAGCCACCAACTGTTTAAGGTTCTCATGGGAACTACTGAAGACTAATAATGACTAATCCAATTTCTCTGACAGCTGACTTTGATCATTTTGAAATATATTGTCATCAAATATGCCCAACAGTCACATGAGTAGTTAAAAGGATGTTTTCCTGTAGATCTGTCATAGGTGACAGTCAAAAGATGGAACGCAAGCAATTCTGTTTCACTGACAGTATGTATTCAAACAATGTTTTCTTTCAYAAGAAATAAAAAATGTATTTATAAACTATGTAGCCACTCATTTGCCCATGGTTTATGTGCATCAGCCTGTGATGCAGGCAGAACATAYCAGTGGACCTTGGTGTCAAATTGTAATTTTGCTGTGATGTTTTGTTCACTTCCACTGGCATAATTGACTTTTTTGACCAAAGCCTTACACAGAAAGTCTTGAATGGTTTCTGTACTGTCCAGGGTTTCCAGATGTGCAGTGACCAGTTGGAGCTAWAATATCTGGGCTGCCTTGTGTCCAGAAATCTTCTTATTGTCCCTGGTGTGTGCAGAAGTCTGATGCTTTGGGAAAGCGTTGCACTTCACAGTGCCAGCACAGCCCTGTTGCAGTGGGCCTGAGCCATAGGTCCTGCTCTCACTGTGCTGGGTGGATTTACTACAATCTGGGCAYTGGCTGCACACTGCAGGCACAGTAAACTGGCCATCCTGGGGAGCACTGGACTTTCCTGTAGCTGTTTGATGTGTAGAGTTGTTGTGAAAGGTGTTCAGGCCAGCTGCAGGGAGCAGGTTGGCGTTCCCACCAATGCTGCAGAGTTCCTGGACATGTGGACATATATTTCATGTTGAGAAATCTCAGATGTGAATATGTCAGCCCAGACTTAAGGCATGACWGGAAGAACCAGGAACTTAGTTGTTGCTGCATAATATGAGCCAAGCAATGTGTGAATAGAAAAAGAATTRTTTCTCTATACTTCATAGAGGACTTGAATAAAAATGGTACAAACACCTTGTAGGATTCTGGGATTCAGTTTTAAAATGATAAAAATTCAGAAAATCTTTGGTTGAGATCCTAATTCTGTGCTTTACCAGCTCCCAAAATTCATCACACATCAACAGAAGTCCCTTTCCRCCCACCTTCTCTCTTGGCATTCACTGAGAGCCAATGTGTGCTACTGCATTTCCGAGCAGCATTTTGTGCTCTTTATGTAAACTTCCTTAGTTATAGCTGCATGAATAAACTGGGCAGACAAGCTGGCAAATRGAGCACGACTTTTCCTCTGAGAACWTMATCTGCAACCCTAAAATCATGCCAGCACCTGCCTGTCTTGGTGAAGTTCTCTGTAATAACCAAAATGTGTTGATCAGGCTCTTCAGGTCCAAGTGGGAAAATCAGTGCAGGAAGGAAGTCTSGGAAGCCTCAGTGCTGTCTTTCAAGTCCTTATGACTTTTACCTTTCAGATATGATTTGAAAYGGGGTTATGGATATCTCCTAGACACTGGGAAGCATAATGGAATCTCTTYTTTTCACCTGTTTTGTTATAAATTACCCACTCTGTCCCTTCCAGGCAAAGACTGAGATTATGCCATTATCTTCATGTCTGCAAGCTCCAACTGAATATTTAGTGATAATGAATATGTGTCAGGTGATGATGTATATGTCCAGGGTATGATTTAAAAAAAAGAAAAAGCCATTTTTCATATCTTTCAGCAAGAAAAGTAGGCATGGAACAGTACAGCTATTAACTAGAAGTCAGGTCATATAGAGCTGTATGAGAGCATCTTTGAGCAGAACCCTTGAATGCAGAAAGGGAGGGTCAAGTTTCTCTGGGGAGAAGTCTTGTAAGTGATCCTGGCCTAGCTAAGGAAGGAATTATGTCAGGGGAGACAAACATTTGTGTTTWTTCCTGCAAGAAAATAAATGGCTGTTATGTTCTGAAGGAGGAGATTGGTGTCTCAGCATCACAGCAAGCTGCATGTGCTTTTGTGTTGTCTTTAGGTAAAATAATTAATCGTGTGGTGATAAGCATGGAACACACCTTCTATTTCCCACCATTTATTAGATGTGGTAACTGTTAAGGTGGAATCTGGAAAGGTCCCACCCTTGGGGAGCTGCCCAGAGGGTCCTTGCAGGCCACCTGAGGACTGGTGGGTCGATGTGGGTACACAGATGGCTTGTTCATCAYTCTCCATCTGTTTATCCATCATTCTGTGCCCTTTGGGAGAATAGARTTGTCTGAGGCTTACAAGCCATGTCCAAAAGGCTTGGTTAAGATATGTTACAGGGATGTAAAAAACTCTTAGTGTTGAATCATTCCTGAAACAACCAGGAGTCTAAATTATTTGTTTGTCTGTACCAAAGATGGGAGGGTCGTTGTTTTTGAATRAGGACAGTGTGCTTGGCACAGGCTGATCCCATGTCCAGCAGGAGTTTTTACTCCTTCCCTCCCACTCCAGTAGTCACTAAAATCTGACTTGGTGACAAGTTTTAGGAAAAATTCCATTTTTCACATGCTCAGCAGTGACTCAATTGAACTTTATAATTTGCACCCCAAATGAAGTGTCTGTACAGAGCATGATCCAGGGCAGGGAGATTCAGGACCAWCCCCACAATGGTAGAGCTCTGAGACCACAGGGCTTGGCCTCACCGTGCCCCTGAATCCCTCTGAGCCCRGGCAGGAGGGATGCTGCTCCTGAACTAAACTGAAAGAGAAATAGAGGGAGAYGAATGGGGTGGTGAGACACAAGGGATAGAAAGGGTAGAAAATAAGGGAGAACTGGAAATGCAGAACAAAGAGTCTGGACATTCAGAGAATGGCTGAACAATGAGATTAGTGGGAAGGAGAGAAACAGGGATACAGCTGGAATGGGGATAGCAGGACCTCAGGGAGTGCAGAGATGATACAACAGGTCTGGGACTGGGACAGTTTGTGAGGAAAGGACAGAAGAGCTCAAGTGTGGAGTAGGTGTGAAGGAGAGGATGTAAGAGCTTTGTCACCAAAAATGCAGCTGAAGCATCTCCTTCTTCAGGCTTTTCTTCGGTGGGRGTGGCACAGGTAGTGCCAGTGGTGGGGGAACCACCGTGGCACAGGGTTCATCTTCCTTTTAGAAAAACAAATAGCGAGATCTCCCCCTGGGATTTAAATGCACAGRTGTCTTTTGTTAAAACACTGCCACTGAGGTTGCAGAGTTAGTCACTCAAAAGCCAGGGCTTTGTTTGGAGATGGACATGTGAGTAAATCAAATGTGTGTCCATGTTTGGGCAGCCCTAACTCTGACATTTCCTAAGCCCTGTGGTTTTCCTTTTGATTTTCCTGAGAAAAGTCTCCAGAAACTTTTACAAATAAAGACTTGGATTTTGTTTCCTGTTTTTCCCCCAAGACTTTAGATGGAAAAAAAAAGTGAAGATATTTTTAATGCAAGGCATGTACTTTCAGAACAAATAGAGCAGGAATTGTTGATGTAACACTGAGGACAATACTATTATTGCTTAACTTTAATTCTTAGAACTGTGTCAGAATGAATAGGCAGTCTTAATTCTGCTATTCCCTATTCAGTGTACTTGACTGCTGCCTTTACAAAATATTTTTAGCCTGGTTTTGTGTAGGTGACTGCGTGTGTGTAWGAGAAAGATGTCATCTCTTTTCATTAGCCCACTCATCCATGCGCTGGGATGAAAACCCRGCGTGTTTGTCTGTGTACAAGTATGTCTGTCTGCATAAATTAGAGGGTTTGCATCTGAATCAAGCGATGTGTTCCTGCAGCAGACAGAGCTGCCTTTCTGCCCCAGGGCTGTTGAGCCTGTTCCTTGCTCTGAATTGTGCAGCCAARAGGCAGCAGTGGTGTTCTAGCCCTTATACACCATGAAACAGATTGGTTAACGTCCCCAAAAAAAGCTGTGGAGCCAAAGATATGGAGCCAAACCCAACTTCAGCCCTGGCTACCTGGAATCTGTCCATTGACCTTAATAGGACTGTGATTAGACCCAGCTATAAACAGTTCACAAGATAATGTAGGTGCTTATTTTGYTTTCCATTGGACCGCTCCATGTGTTGCACTGAGCCACGTTTTCTTAGCATCACGTTCACCCTCCACTTGGCAGGTACCTTTATTTAACTTTTACCTGCCAGCTTTGCAGTCACCCTGTCTTTGTGTTGGCCAGCGTTGGAAGGCTGAAACAAGACTGGGTGCACTGGTGCTTGCTTTTCCTCTTGCTTTCCATCCTTCTTTCCCTCTTTCCCAGTCACCTCTGCTCTGAGCTGCCTGTGTGAGCTGAGCTTTGCTTTGGAGCTGCAGCTTCTCACAGATGTTTCAGGGGTATCCTCTTGTGAAGAGGGTAGAACAGTTRAGGATGAAAAGTACCTATTCCTAAGGCTTGAAATCTGAGAAAAAGCCCTCAAGGAGTCAGGGCGGAGGAGTGTGTTTTCAGCACACAGTTTTTGGCAGCTGTGCAGCCTCGGGACATGTGCATGAGAGGAAAAGGCAGAGTGTCAGAGCTCAGCTCTCTGGGGATACCAAAACTCAGGTACTTTGGTGGCTTCAGAGAAAAGTTCCCCCCTTGCTGTCCCTGAARATGTGGGGGCAGCCACAACTCAAAGCCCCCATGTCCAGCTCTGGTCTCCAWCCTGGTGGGGCTGCAGCTTGGTTTSTGAGAGGGCAGGTTGAGCAAAGGAGGGTGAAGGCTCCTGTTAAAGGGACTTTTCCTTTTTCTTTGCTCCCCATGTGTAAAAAAGGGTCTCAGACAGGCTGTTTATCTGGGGTTTGGCCATGCCTTTTCCAGCACTTGGGATTTTCAGGTGAGCTCCCAACCCAGTGCTCAGCAGCCTGCCCTATGGACAGTCCTGGGAGCTGTCTTCAGGGGAGTTAAAGAGCACCCTTCTCCCCCAGAAGTAAATGCACCCAAAGCATTTCTGCTTCCCTGTCCTTTTCACTGGAAAGCAGTGAATTACTCTAAGTTTGGAAAAGTGAAGTTTTAAACTTCCTGGGCTGCAGCTGTTTCTGCAAACTGTGTCAGTCAAGCTTCAGAGCATTGGACTTCTTGGCTCGGTATCACCCTTTATAAAATATATATTTTCTTGATAGGTCAAGCACCAGCAATTCCCTTAGTTCCATAAAGAACATGAAAGTGTGGGTTTTTGATGCCCCAGGGAGCTTGCAGTGTGCAGTGTTTTAAGGGAAAGRCCCTCACTTCATGCAGTGCTTTGGATTATTGTTCTTGAATATCCTGTTTCACATTATTTATTGCTGCAGATTTTTTTGTTTTATTGTCCCTTTCCCAGGCAATAAAACACATTGCTGTAGCACAGACGCAAATCAAAAGAAGAAGGATCACTTCACTCTAGGCATGTTTTGGCTCTGCTGATGGATTTCATGGTGGCCTCTGGCTCTGCCAGCATGGGGCAAACAGGAACCCCAGACCCACAGATAGTGGGGTGCACGGCTCTGGCCCCATGCACCACGGCTTGTTCCTGATTTTGATGTGCCTGTGGTCAAGCCCGAGGCAGAGGAAGGTGCACTGTTACTTTCTGAGCACGTTTCAAGGTAGGCATGTGTGAATTGGATTGCAAATAAGAGACACAGTGGGGTCTGGCTTTCTGGTGTGGGTTGTATCGACTTCAAGAGCACTTATCCYGATCATGACCTGTGCACAAACACATTTTGGCCCCATGTGCAGACTCTTGACTTACACAATACAAGGAAAAGTGATGCCAGAACATAAATTAAGAAGCATGAATGGGTGAARCACAAAGGAGCTTATTTTGTGCTAATAGTTTAGCAAAGGCATTCAGACACTTCTAAAGTTAGCACATTGTGCTGCCAAGAGAAACAGTGCAGCAGGGGAAAAATACCTCCCTGGATAGCTGTCTACCAGAAGATATGTCCTGTTTTTCATCCCAGACAAATACAGTGTGTCTCTGCCAAGTATACCCTTTGGTTTTCTTTACCTTATGTGGGATAAATACCCCCCCTCTTTTCCAAAGTCAGTATAGTAATTAACGAAAAATCAAAGCTGCACCTGATAATAATGCAGTGCTTTGTCTCTAGTATAGACTTTCAATCACAGAAATTGCTCTGTCTCATCAATTAGCTGRAGCCTTGCTCAGCCTCTAATAGGGGCTGACAAATTCACATGTGGCTCCTGATGGCTCTTCCCAGCACTCCTGATGGCCTCGGTTACCATCATATCAGCTGCAGGAGAAACACAACAGGTTTGGCAAATGAGCATTTGATGGCCAAAAATGCTGCTCTCACTCACACTAAGAACAGGGAAATTAGCAAAGCCCGTGTTTGAGTTCTTGTACAGCTTGATTTGGGCTTCCTTGTGTTTGTTTTGTAACAAAACTGCAAACACAGGATCGTGTAATTAAAGACCTTTTCRAGTACATATGCAAAAGTAGACTAAATAAAGGACACTTTGGCAATCTTATTTCTGGCGTTTCTCAGCTCATGAGTGCCTGCTGCTGCAGTGTCAAYGTTGGTGCAGTTGAATTTTTGTGTGTACTGGACAGTACTGAATGTGCCCCAAATCCTCCCTGCTGCTGAAACAGGAGGGGCTCTCAGCTCTGCACTGAATATTGTCAGAAGCTACAGTAAGCAATGAGTCTTTGCTGTTTTCCTGTYTCAAAGGTTGGCTGGGCCCCATTGAACATCCACCCTGCACAGCCATCCCCAGGGTTCCTTGTCCTCTGTGGTGTGGAGCTCCTCAGCTGAGACCTGACWGTGCTGTGGCAGAGGAGCTGGGACCAAAGGAGCCTCCAGGACAGCCCTCCCAGTGGCTGGGAGCAAGGCTGAGCTTGGCTCCAGGCCTGCCAGGTGTGGAGGAGATGCCATCTCTCACTGAACTCCTCCTCGTGGCCCCTGGGCATCCAGCTGAGCAGCTCTGCCTTTGCTGGGAGCTCCATCAGCACCTCGAGGYGGTGGTGGGGTAAGAGGCTCTTCCTCCAAGCAGCTGAGGATCACACAGAGATTCTGGCATGTGCAGAGCCTCTGCAGAAACGGGCTCTGCCTTGGCAATGTGCCCCTTTTACCTTTAGTCTAGGGTTGCCATTTTAGCATATAAATCAGAGAAAGTTTTGGCAGCGGATTAACTTGATGTAAACCACGCAACATTCCTCCTCTGCCAACATGTCCAGTCTTTAATTTATACTCTTCTTTTTTTTTTTTTGATAGATTTCTTTTCTGAGAGCAATTTGCATCATCATTCATTTTAAAGATAGATTGGTTTGYAGTGTTTGATAGATCAACCCCAGTGCTTGGAAAGCTGGCATCCAGATGTACAGCTTGCAAAAAAAAGACACTSTTGTTAAAGGGAGCGGTGGTGGTGTGAGATCACCTTATATGGCCCTTGCTATCTTCCCCTGCAAGCTGAGAATTGATTTCTTTTGCAATGAAAATTCCTCAGAGCAATCCTTTATCACTTGTAGAAGAAGCACAGAATGGGAAAGTACAAGCCAGTGTGTTCAGAGCAAGGAATTATTAACAGTAATGCAACTTAATGGTGCGACAGCGGGGATAAATCTGGCTTGTGGACTCTAAGGTTTGGGAAACAGCAATCTTTGCTTAAAGATACAACCCAGAAATTAATCAGGATGAATAATATGATAATACATGAACAGCAGCRTTTACAAACTCCTAGGGGTTTCAAGGCTCTGTTGAACCAAGCACACATCCTAATAGACTACCCTGCCAGAGAGAATTTACAACCTTGTGAGTCAAGGCTGATAAACAGTGGGATAAAGGAAGGATTAATATGCTCATTTTGCAAACAGGGAATCGAGCCACCGCATGATTAGAACCTAAATTTACRAAAAGTGTGCAGGCTTTGCTCTCAGATGCTGTGCTCGCTGGAGGCCAGTGCAGAGCCAGCAAACTCATGGCTGCTGAATGGCTGCATGGAAGAGGTGCCAAAGGATGGGATCTGCTGAAAAAAGGGGTGATGGTGCATGGGAGGTGCAATTCATCCTCAGGAAAACAGTKAGAGGAGGGATGGAAGGACAGGGATGGGGAATGGGGACATGTCTGTGCACACCTTAGTGCTTTCGCTGTGTTTCAGGGCTCTTATTCTACTTCTTTGCTCTCAAAAAGTTATTTTTTCTTCACATTCAAGGTGCCAAATACTCAAGAATGTTTGTTCTGGGGAACTGAATGTGGCCTAGTTGTTAGGTTTCATGTTTACTGTGCTCCTCAGCAAACCTCAGCAAACAGGAAAGATAGTTTGGGGAGCAAATGACCCATGGGTGTCACAGAGAGCTGAGAGATGGGCAAACCACAGYTCCTGCCTGTCCCACCTGGTACATTTGCATCAGCAGACACAGGAGCGTGGGGGTTCAGATTCGCCTCTGCAATGCAGGAGGAAATATTTCCCGGCTTTTGTGCCAGCATCTCATCCTCTCACATGTTCCTTTCCCAAATGTCACCTCTAGTGTTACAGGGGACTGCTGGGCATTAGTAACAAACAAATGGTTTAGGAGAGGAGGCTGAGGATGCCACGGGCACCCCACCTGCCAGCCCCATCGGAAGTGATGGGATGTGTTGTGTAACAGAGCTGTGCCCACACTGCTGAGGAAGCTGCCACAGAGCCAGGTTTTGCACATCCTCCCMCGGGGAATGGCTGGGGAGGAGCTGTTTGCAGCAGCTGATCATCAGATATCAGCTATGAGTTGTAATGCCATATGCACATGGCAAAATCCTAGCCTAAAGCCATCTGTGAGCAGGTGAATCCTGCAGGAGGAAACCTGCTTCAGCTTTATCCTTGTGARCTATCAGCATGGGGCAGGGGCTGCCTGGCCCTGAGGAACCCCTCTTCCCAGGAAACCCCTCCCTGCCCCATGAGGCCACCACGTGCTTGGAAATTCAGTCCTTGCTGCATGTAAAATACATGGAAATCAGTCAGGGAAAGATGACTAAATGTCACAAGGAAATGAAAATGCATCTCAGATGGTGAAAGGGATCTCTGTTTTTCCTAGTGCTGCACAGTACTGCAGGGAWAGGCTGTAAAAACTGATGTCTCATGTGAGGCTAAAGTTGTCCAGAGCAGAGTCCAGAGCAGGGTCCTCTTTCAGAGTGATGCCTTGATATCAGCTGTATATTTTCTTTTCTGAAATCAAAAAACAAGGAGATTTCTCTTCCTGGCAAAAGAATCCAGTAGCCTAAATTCTTCTCTCCTCTTTGGACTGATTGGCTTAAGTACATTACACTGCAAAGCACTAAACTCTCCCAAAACTCACTTTTAGACWTAAACAGTTCTTAATATTGTGTTCTGTTGCTGTCAGACCTTCCTCTACATTTCTGCCTAGCTCTCAATTTCCTTAGATGCTGCCTYACTTTATTTATTTTTATTAGGGCTCAAATAAAACACATCTTCGGAAAGAATGTTGCAAGTTTGAAGACTTCTGCCTTCACCTTTTAATGTGCTTTTCTGCTCAGAAAAGATGGCATACTTGAAAAATGTAAATTGGACATCTTTTATGCTTACAGAAGGAAATGTATTTTCAAAATATATTTGTGTCTCTTTCAATAAGTTTGAGGTGAGTTGTTCAGCTGAGATTGAAATGCATTATGTCTCGTCATCAATAAATATGTCTGTTTAAATGAGAAGYAGGGCCATGTTTTCTCAAAGCTGTGTTTTCACATTGCTTTGTTTTATAGTTAGAAGTTACTTCTGAGACTTCTTCAGGTTTAAAATTTACTTGTTTCTTAAATAGAATTGAATAACATAATTTTGACTTTCCAGCTTGYAGAGAAAGCATTTATATACAGGTTTTGTATTTTCACTGCTCTGGAAACAGAGGGGCTTTAATCAGGTTCTGTACAGCAGACACTCGTGGATGGAAATGGAAGTTAAAAACCTCTTTTTTTACATGTTGGGTTCTGACACCAAATGGAAGAACACAAAGCTCCTCTGTGCGCTTCCCCAAAGGTCAGCTCTTTCAGTCTGCTGCTCCTGTGTCTGTGCACACCCGTGTTTGTGTGATCTGCTCTTTCATTTCCCCAGCTCCCTTTCTCCCAGCTCGGATGTCAGCTGTGAGGAGCAGAAACGCTCCCATTGTGTGCCGTGAGCCAGYGCCTGGGGAGGAGCAGGACTCGGGGCTGACTGCATCTCTTTTCTGTCTGATTAGAGSAGCTAATCGGGCAAATGGAAGGAATTCAGATGAAGAAAGCGATTGAAGCCCAGTTGCTCCRAGGCATGTAAGCGTGTTTCTCAGACCTTTGAGGATCTCGGCACTTCTGTGCTCGCAGCAAAGGGRAAGGAAGGTTTTGTGACTGAAGATGCATCAAAGGGTGATGGTCTCTTGCTGATGGCCTCCCTGTAATCCCTGCAGGCACTGCAGTCTGCTCGGTGTGCCAGCAGGCTCTGTAACCCACCGGAGATGTCTGCAAGGTGGTTTTGAATGTAGGTGCTGTTCAAGGAGGGCATCATTTGTCTGCAAGAAAGCACAAATGTTGCAACAGTGCAGCTGYTGGGCTGTTGCAGATGGCACTGGCRGTGAGTAAAGAGGCTGGAAGGTGGAGAGACTAACATTTTCCCTTTTCAGCCTCATATTTCTAAAAGTAAGCCCAAGAGAATTCAAATCCAGTATCTGGGGAACTTTGGATACACCAACACTAATGAATCAAGCCCTGCCAAGATCCTGGCCTCTGCCCTGCGTTAGGTTGGCTTGGCTACTCTGATCTAAGCTATGGACCTCTCCTCACCTCCAGAGCTGTGTGGCTCTAACCACACTTTTGGGAATKATTTYTGCTTTTTACTGTGTCCTGAGCACTCTGTGGGAGAGCAGTAGCACAACCAGACAAAAGCCTGCCAAAAACTTGAATTTCCATACCCAGTTTGTGCCCTGGCATTCTTCATTTCCTAGAATGCTGTGCCTCATACCTCCAAGTGTTCACATTGGGTCTATCACATCCTTTWAAAATAATATATTTTATTTTGAATGTACATCAAACCAGCRTCTTGAGTGGGACTAGCAACCTTTYCAAAGCACACCTTGGGGYTTAGAATTGAGGATGCATGTTGGRCTCCTAGCACAGACATTTCAAGAGCTCCAGAGAACATGCTGGCCAAAGTATCCATGCYTACCCCATACAGTACATTTCCTTGCCTGTATGGGGTATGTGGGCTGCAGGCAGTATGTCTGTTTCAAGACACAAGTCTTTTCTTTTACCTTAGCCCCCAATTTCCAGTAGAACACCACGCCAATGAGATTATTTTAGTGAGAGGATTTAGCCACTTTTCCCTGGTCCCTGGGTGGTTTGGTTCTAGGTGACCTTGCAGGACTTTTTGTGCTCCACAAAGTGCAGTGATATTACTTAAAAAGGGAAAGAGAAGGAAACCTGATGTAGCAGGTCCTCTTTAACAGAAAAGAAAAAAAAATAAGAGGAAGAAGAAAGAGGTAGCTGGCAAATTTCTGGGGTTTTTTTTCTGTGTTGGACAGTACTATTTAAACATAACTGACGCACAATTATGGAAATGATACTTTTTCGGATACTCCTGAAACTTCATTACTGTCTAGGATGCCCTTTTGTGAGACATTTCTAAGATCAGTTCCTGGTGACAGGCAGTGTTTGTGCACTGAGAGGCTGATGGAGCAAATGAATGTTATCTCTGGCTAACAGCAAGGAGATTTCCTCCCTGCCCGTGACCTGATGCTCTGTGTGTTGGTCGAAGGTTGGTTAATATGATGGGGTTTCTTTTCAGTTCCCACAGGTGGATGCATTTGAGATACAATAACACAAAGTGTTAGACAGACTCACATGGGATGGACCWGCCAGGATAGGGTGTGACAAACAGACTGGGAAACCTCAGTCTCCTAAATCATTTTGTCAGTTCTGCTTTTTTTTTTTAGTAACCAACCAGAACAAACAGTGCTCCTTGCCCCAGAGAAAGTGGGAACTTTTAAACTGAGACATTTTCCTCTCATATGACATTCAGTTGCCTGTTAGAGCCAGGCAGTAGCTTTTACAATCCTTATTTCTTTCCCAGGAATCTGCCTCATACTGGCAAGTGCTGGGCCAAGTTTCCTTGGCAGTGTCTCAGGGACTTCAGGCTTGGATCAGAGGCCATTCCTGGCTTGCCTGGAGTAGCCACACAGCTCTGGAGGTCAGGAGAGTCAAATAGTCTGGTGGAGGCCAGGCCATGTCATTTGTTCTCAGGATGGAGCACAGATCACCTGGGGCTCAGAATGTGTGTGTGAGTACACAGAGGCACAGGACGGGATATATTAGACAAAATGATTGAGAAATAATCAGATCAGTCAAAACTGTGCTTGCAGTCCAGATGGTTAGGATCCTTGCATTTACAGTGTTATTTACTTATTTATAGTGAAACCAGAACAGGAAAWATTCCCCTGAGGAATCCTGAGCCGTGGCCTTGGCTGACATCACTTAATGAGCATCAGCAGAACATGTCCAGACCCAGCCTCTATGGGAGGACTGAAGTACCCTGGAGAAATGGAAACCCAGTGACATGAACCACTAAGTAACTCTGTGAAATGGTGACACAGGCACAGTTCTGGCTCTGCTCAAGGCAAAGCCTTTCTCACATTTCTGATTAGTGGGGGTCTCATCGGGGACCATGGAAGATTCATGGCCATTTTACTTTGCATGCTTTCCTGTAATTTACTGTTCTCATTACAGAACAAGAGATTATTTTTCACAGCAGGTCTGGAAGGAAATGGAACTGTGCAAGCATTGTCCAGGCTCTTGTGTCAGGGCCTATTTAATGCCTAAGCTGATTAAATGCCTACCTTCTTACAAATCACATCATCTCATAAAGGGCCTGAGAGTGCAATGAAGAAGAGAGGGAAAATTTCACAGAGGTGATGAAGCTTAGGTACAAAATCTGATGTTTGATATTGAAAGGTTCGAAATCTATACAAAACAGGATCTGGGAARGATCTTCTGCCCTCCCCCCAATTAAACAGCTTCAGTTTTTTTGCTGCTGCAAAACCCTGGGTATCAAGAATGAGGAGATTTGTTACTGAATGCATTGACACCCAGAACATTTAGGTGTTGAAATGGGAAGGGGACCTCTTCTTATCTTTTGAGTTGTCTCTCCTTCATTATCTCATGCAAACTCTAAGTGCTTTAAGAARACTAAGGCTGGGAGGTGATGGCCCTCCTTGGTCTCTCCATGTCTTTCCAAGCACTGCCCCTTACTCCAGTGAAACCACAGAGCAGCTCCAGCTGCCATCCCTCCTCCTCCCCTGGTCCTTAGCAAAYGGAAATTGGCTTCATCTTCCCCTGCAGCCACAGCTGATCCCAGAGCAGGGGTGGTTTCTGAAACAGGCCTTCAGAAATGTCCCCTTTAAACGGAGCCTGAGATCCAGAGATGACCTAGCTGCCCTCCTCATCCTTGGGAACACTGGGGTAAGTGATGCTGCTGAAGATAATGCTGTAAAAAAATAAATTGACAAGGCTATGTGTATAAGCTATGTACAGAGTTTGAGCTTCACCTATCTCAGCAAAGAACAGAAATACCCRATGAAAACTGTGTCCTTAGACCACRAGAGAACAAGACATTCATACTCGGAATTTCAAATGCAAACACTTGTGAGGAACTGACCTTGCAAGACTTGCCAATGCCCTGAAACAAAAGGGTTTATATTGCTTTTAAAATTGTTTCCTCAGATCCGTTATTCCCATTATCCATATAAATGTTTAATCCTCCTTTGAAATGGGCTAAGCTCTTGGCACTGGTACTGTCTTGTGAAGTAGATTCCAATGCTTTAATTTTTTGAGGGTTTTTTGGTTTTGTTCTAGGGTTTTCTTTTTGACATTGTGTAGTTTCTGGCTTGCAATTTCTTTCTTGTATTATGAGAGGAAAAAACCCTGCCCTTTTCAACATTTTGCCCTTGTATTATTTTGTTTGCTTCAACCCCTTGTCTTCTAATCACCCTTTCTCTGAGATAAGGGGACCCCATTTTTGTATCTTTTCTTCTCTGGAGGCTGCTGTGTGCTCTGAACACATCCCATGWCTTGCTCCAGTGGGATCCAGGCAGGGCTACAAGCAGTTAATAAAGTGATGAGGTTATTTTGATGAAGACATTCAAGGAGGGAATGAATGTGAGAATATTACAATCTCCTCATGAAAAATAAGAGAGCAGAAAAATGGCTGAAWTAATGAGTAAATTATTCCCCATGAATTACTCATCCAATTCTGTCACTAGCACTTTAATGTTAAAAAACTTAGAACCAAATTCATCATCATGAGTAGAAAGAAACAGAGTGCTCAGGGTATTTGAAGGCTGAACTTGGACATTTACTTTGGTTTATCCATACTGATGTGCTGTGTTTGATCACTGATGGTCATAACAAAGGTTTAAATAAAACACARTGAGTTGAATAACCCTGCTGACTTTACCCCAAATGTTCTCTGCTTGATGTATTTTGTGTAAGGACAAAGAACGGACAATCCCTGAAAGGGGGGGACTTTTCAATTTTTCATCTTGAACTTTCAAAGAACATTTCAAATCCCAGAATTATTTATTTAATACTTCTGAAAATGAAAATCTTTGAAATGCCAGCAATCACTTAAAAACATACCACGGAAGGGCTGCAGTGGCAGGGGCTGTTCTCTGTGTGGGATGAGAGGCAGCCCTGTTGATCAGATTTGGTGCCACAACAGACAGGGTTATTGATCCCATGTTTTTGTGGTGGGTGCTCTGTTCCATGCCCAGCTCTCTCCCAGTCTCACTCAGCCTCTCTCTTGCACTGATGACCTTTCATGGACATTTTCCTTTGCAAAGAATGTGCAGCCAGTGATGGTGCTGGCAAGTGGCCCAGACATAAACTTTTGCTTCATGGCCACCTGAAACCTCTTGTGATAATGCTTGGGAAATTGTGATGACCCCTCTAACATCTTTCTTCCTGTCTAAGACAGTCCTGAATGGGTTTCTTAAACACACAGGTTTCTTACATCTTAGAACTTACTTATGTAAGTAATGTTCCGTGCACAATAAAAGCTGATGACTTTTTATAGTTTCATGGACTAAAATTTCCTTTGTCTCACAGAAATTTAATTAAATTAAACTTTGATAGTTGATTCATAACTCCCAAATAGGTCAGAGGGAGCTTTTCCAATGCCCACATAACACTGGAGCTTGTGTCTGCGTAAAGAATCCCATTGGCTGGGGCTGCTCTGGTTTATAGGTTGGACCTGACAAAGCTCAGGGGGCTTTGGCAGGGTGGGAAGRTCAAGGACAGGTTTCCAAACATTGGGAACATTCCACTCAGCTGGCTGTCCAGGAAGAGACAGCAGGGATGGAGGGTGATCTGGCACAGACCTCTCTGCCACATGTCCTGAGCCTCTCCAGAGGCTGCACAGAGACTTTGCTCAAGCAGATCTTGATGTCCACAAGCAGTGGGTGCAGTTGGCTGCCAACCAGCAGCACTAACGGGGCCTGTTGAGCTATTTCCCCTCTCCTGAGGTGTGAGRCAATGCAGCATCCTTCTCACCTCCCCAAAGCCTCACCTGCAGAGACAGGATCAGCGAGTTTGTAGGGACAGCTTGACACGGGTGTGGGATGTGGCAGCAGCAATGATTTTGTGCAACACTCAGAGTCTGCTTCACTCAGCTCCAGAGAGTCTGTGCAGAACAAACATTAACAGCATTTTTACATGCAGAAAGAGAAATGGCAGCCTGCAGTCAGACTGTTGTGCCTGAGAGCTGCACCATCTCCATTTATAATGCATTTTGAACAATCCAAAAGAAAAAAGGATCCCAGTCATAAGGCTGGGTCTATTTGTGAGACAAGTTCATGGTGAAGAGGGCAACAAATTTTTAGGTGAAATTTGGTCTGTGCTGCCCCAGCCTGAGAACAGCTGCTAATACAAGGAGTCAGCAATTTTATTAGTAGCAGATTAACATTTCAGACCAAGTATTATGAAAATCTATAAAGTGGCAAACTGATTTCTCACAATATTCAATAATTCAATTCCTGGTTTCATCCCATAATGTCCAAGAGGAAGAGTAATTACCCATTTAAGGCAAATGTCAATGAGCAAGACTGGATTTGTGCTGGATTTGTAGCTTCACTCCTCTGCAGCACTGGCTCTGGCTGTCACCCTGAGCTGATTACAAAACACATAAAAGCTGAAAGCAGGAAAACACAAACCTGTAAATCATCTCTCAGAAAAGTCCTTAAGATGGATATTTCAAAAGAGAAATGACACCTTACTTGTGTGAGACAAAAGTAAGCAGAAAATCTCAAAATTAGCAGCCTGAACAAGTGTTTGAGGACTGTGTTGGGATGGCTGGGATTGTGTCATGGTGTGCTCTGTAAGGGGTACAAGGGGGTCTTTGCTGAGAGACAGTGACAATCCTGAGCAGGGCCAGGGCTGGAGTGACTGAGCAAGGCAAGGTGTGAAACACAACTGGTGAAAAACATTGCCTGCAGGGTCACRTTCAGTGGGGAAGTGGAATGTATACATAAACCACGGAAAATGGTTCATTTACAGGGAGTTATAGGCACAGAGGTTGCGTCACTTAYAGCTCATCTAAATCCCCCGATCTTAGCCAAGCTCTTAAGTTATTTCCTAATAATCCATATAATTAGAATTTTCAAAGAGCCGTAATTATGCCCATTAAAGCTTTAGCAATAGCATGTTTATATATTGTGAAAGATCATCAGCTCTGTATGAAGCAGATAAATATTTTGACATAAATTGGAACTCAGAAACTTTTCTCTCCCTGTTCCGGTTCTCTGCTGAGCTCCAGCCTGCCAGGACTCTGCTCAACACAGCTGTGAACAGCCAGCAGCAGAAGGGACATTCAGTGGGGAGCCTGAAGACGCTTGCATTGTCCATCTGGAAAGCAAAGCCAAGGATGCCATTAATTTTATGATGAGTAATAGTGCTAGAAGAGCCCAAAGCTGTTTTTACACAGATTGTCCTTATTAAGGCTGCTTTAGTTATAATYAGTACAAATCTGATTTTGGGGAGCAAACCATGCCACCAGTAAGCAAAATTGCTCTGTGTTGTGCATGTTGTGTGGGGTGCTGGCTGTCAGAAGAGCTGCCTGATGTAGCAGCAGGCAGACATGGCATGAGCCCATCCTGCACCCATGGGCACAGCTGGCCACGGGCATGTTCCCGATGTTCACACACACCATGCCAAGCAGGGCAGCAGGCAGTGCCTGGGAATGAGTGATGCACCAGCGTGACAATCTTCATTTGTCCCCAGAAATGATGGATTTAGGGCCTCTGAGTCATGCAGGGAGCTTTGGGTTTTGGGAAGCTGCTCTTCCTCTTCCCCTATTGCCCCCCTGTTGTTTCCCCTCTGTCAGTTCTGTGTCTCCCGTTGTTTCACCGCAGGGGTGGGGTTGAATGAATTATCATGATTGCACACAATCGGCATTACATTTTATATTTTCTTGGGTTCTTTTACTGCAGTGGCCCCTCCCTGGTGTCTATGGTGCTTCACAGTCTGCTTTCCCCACAGTCACGCCTGTTTTATTCTTAGAACAAACTCACTGCTGATGGTATATTTGTTCCTTTTTGTTACCATTTGAGAATCTACTCAGAAACTTTCCACGAAGATAAAACTTGGTCTGCCTGAGTAGTTTGACTGGATAGCTGTGGAGAGACCAAATAGCCCAGGCACAAGCCCAGCCTCTTCTGATACTTCATTTTTTTTAGCTCTACCTGTGGGCTCCATTTCTTGCCTGTGCTTTGGTATAAAATCACTGCTTATTTAATAGCACCTAAAAAATTCTGTGTGATCTTGCGGCTGTTAAATTGCATTATAATTCATACAAAAGTGGTGCCTGTGTGTGTAAAAGTCATCAGACTGCTCTCTACAGCTTCCTCTCTCACTGCTTACCTCCTACAATTTTATCACAGAAGCACAGAGGGCTCTTGAGCAAAAGCAGAGCAACCATTTTGCAAAACCATTGCAAAATACAGATTCTTGCACCAAGGGTGAGCTGTCTGAATGAACGAGAGGGTAAAGGAAGTGTGATCTCTTCACATTGAGAAAACGTATCTTGTGGAGAAAACAGGTGACATATCAGTCTGACAGGGCTGGGAAGTTATCTCTGAAGCTCAGGGGAAAGAAGTGTTACCCACAGCACTGGGGGAGGAYAGCACTTGATTTCTTCTTAGCAGATGCCAAGGAAAATATTCAAAAGCTTTAAATTAATCTTCCTATCAAGGTAGTTATCAGCTTGTATGATCACCAAGGAACGAAACGTGCATAGTGCAATCAATTAAATGTACAATCTATAAAATCTGCCCACGGGAACGAGGTGGAGCACAGCAGATGAACACTCTGTAGGGTCACACAGAGCGCGTTCGGAGCAGCACCACACCCTGTGTGGAGATGCACTCATCAGGGTGATGGCACGGAACCAGAGCTGCTTTATTCACTGAAAAGCATTTCCATGTAAATCCTATGGAGATWTTTATCATATTCCCTCTGGAGCTGGGGATGGTTTGTTTAATTCCCYATGCTGCCTGCGGAGGACGATTCACACCATATGCAGCGGACACCAAAATTCACAGGGCTGAGATGTTGCTGCAAAAATAGAAGCAGGAACCTGCTTTAAAACAATCTGAAACTGCTACATTGCTCAAGCTGTGAGGTGCCACAGGGAGAGGCACAAAGAGGAAAGCAGGCTTTTACCATAAATCCCAGGTTCTCCTCGAGTCTGATTAGGAGGGGAGGGGTCACAGGTCGAAACAGGGCCTTCACTGGTGAGGATAAAAAGACATTTCTGTTCAGTGAGTGTTCATTGATCYGTGTGAAAAGAGTTGGTGGAGACCAAGCTGCCTGCTCCCTCCCAAGGCCCTTCCTCTTGGAGCTGTGTGGGTGGATGCTCTGAGCACATCTGCTCGTGGGAAGCCTGTTTGTGGCCAAACACAGGGCTCTGACTTCCTCCAGCCGTGGAAACACAAGAGCTTCTTTTAAAAAAAAAGGTCAGGCATTGCTTTGGCTTGTAAGAAACATTTTAGTGTCTCGGTTGCAGAGGCAAGATCAAGTCCTTGCTGGTTTAGAGGGGGCAGATGGGCAGACTGGAGGAGGTGGCCTTGGTCTCTGGAGAGCAGCAGCCAGGCTGTGCCTGATAACCCTGACATATGGACACCTCTTCATCACAGGTGACACTTGCCATCAGCAGCCCCTGCCTCCCAGGACAGAAAAATGCTGTCAAAGGCATCTCTACTCCTTGTGTAGCTGGTTCATTTGCTTGCAGCCCTCCCTTGTGTCATCCCCTCGACCCATCTGCTGGGAATTGCCCTGGCCACTGGCAAGGTAGGGATATCCACAGTGAATCCACCAYCCCCATATGAATCTTGCATCTGTAAGTCTGTAAACACTGCCCTTCTCTCTCCTCGTGCACTTCTGGGATTTAGCTGCACCAGGGTAAGTTATATTTAGAAATCCAAATAAGAGCCTGTGGGGTACCCGGCTGTGGCAGTGTGGGAACAGTGGGAACAAAGCATCCCAGTTGTTTTTAGACCTTTCACTTGTACTTGCTCTTAGTTTTCCACATCACTTTTATCTCTGATCTATAAGTCTCAGTTTGTCTCAGAAGCTGCAGTCCAGTATTGAACTATCCAAATTAAAATGCAGATGGTCTGAATGCTACAAAGGTTCTCCAGATAAACACGGTTTCAAGTGACCCAGAGTACTGAGTAGTAAATTAATTTCCAAACTCTTTGTGTAACATCTCTGACTCTTCACCTCATCACTGTCCCTCATCCTGAGACAAAAAGTGGATATTTTTCTTGCTTCTGGAACCATTAGAGCTTTTGCTATTTTTACAGTTGTGAACTGCGAAGCTTTGCAGTCCATATGATTTCAGATGGTTCAYAGGAAACCAATTTTAGCTGTGACAAAATGTTCTGAACTTGTTACAACATTTTTATTGCTCTTTGGCTTTGGATTGATTTTCTCTTATTAGCTGGAGCTGACTGTGGCTTTTTTTTTATCAGACGGTTCTGGAAAGCAGCAAATCAGTCTGGAGCTCAGCTGCACAAAGTGAAGTTGCTTTGCTTATTGATGCATGCTTTCAGATCACTTAAGTGTAACAAGAACCAGCAATTTAGCTGAGTTGGTTTGGTTTTCAGCTTTGATTGAAATTCACAGTTTAAAACATTAGCAGAATTAATTTGCTGGAGATTCTTATCTTTCCCACTTAATTTGAATGRAGTGAGGTATGTAAATGCATGCACTTTGCAAGCTGTTATCTTTACTATTTCAAAACAAGATTGATTCAGGCAAAACTCTTAAAAATCCAAACACAGAATGATTGCTGGAGGCCTTGACTGGGGAAGAGGGTTGTGATTTTGCCTACAGTTTGTAGAGAAAACTAGATATGATGTTTTAGCAGATCTGAGGAAGGAGATGGAGGCAGTTTTGACGGCAGTGAAAGTCATTTTAAGGCAGAGAGAGCAAAGATTCYGGGCTGTGGGAGGCAGATAATCCTGGGTAATACTTATAATGGAAACTCTTTAGGTGSGAAAWAGCATCTGAGGAACCTGTGGGAGAYAAGATAAAGTTGGGAGACAAAGCTGAAGGAGATCCTGGASCTGAGACAGGGCTTTGAGGAGGCTAAGGTGGGGATGCTAGACAGCTGAATATTTTGAGTTGTAGRTTGAATTAGATAATTGATCCACAGGAAGAAAAATTTTCTGGTAAGAAGCTGGTGATCATGGAGGCAGGGGAAGCAGCTGAACCAGACTGGAAGCATGTACTGACCGAGCTGGAGAAGGGATAAAAGAAACAGAGGGAGGAGGATGCACCAGGAGAGCAGCCAGCTCTACATGGGGAGAGGTGAAGARGCAGAGGAGGCTGTGGGGTACAAGAGGCAGATGACAATAAGATGCCCCATCATGGAGGTGGAGTTGAAATACCTTTTTCCTGATGCTCCCAGAGCACCACTCTCCTGCTCCTGATCTTGGTTTCATGTCAGTAGGAGGGCCAGACACTTTTGGGTCCAGACAAACCACAGAGAGGTCAGGTGTGAACTCAGGGGCTGTGAAAAGAGTGAAGCCCATAGGGGAGGGCTGAGCTTTGCTCACACATCAGCCAGGACTGAGGAGGCTCCAGATGACCCTCTGGAGAAGAAGGGCCACCCCACATCATCAGGCTGCTGCTTCTAGTGACTGTCCTTAAATTGATACAAATTTGGTTTGCTGTTTTAGAGACTCTGATAAGCAAGAATCTGTATGGACTGAGGGATGATGCCCACACAGAACAGCATTTGCACTGATAATCTTTGCCATAATAACCCTGTTGAATCACAGAATGGTTTGGGTTAGAAGGGACCTTTAAAGATCATCTTGTTCCAACTCCCTGCCATGGGCAGGGACACCTTCCACTGGACCAGGCTGCTCACGGCCCCAACCTAGCCAGTCTTCAATACTTCCAGGGATGAGGCATCCACAGCTTCTCTGGACAAYCTGTTCCTCTGCCTCTCCAGCTTCACGATAAAAAATTTCTTCCCTATATCCCATCTAAATCTACCCTGTTCTAATTTAAAGCTCTTGCCTTTTCTCTTGTCACCACATACCCTTGCAAAATCTCCCTCCATCTCTCTCTTTTCCCCTTTTCTCTCCCATACAGCTCCTGGTGGTTTTGTTTGCTTGGTTGGCTTTTTTCACCCCCTACAGGAAATGTGATGGCTGTTTATTGCTAGACTCTGATTTATTTTCAGTCTTGCAGTATATATTTTTATTTCTTGGAATAATGTGTTTGCTTTTACAGTGGAGGTTCATGTCAGCATGATTAATTTTCAGCATTGAACAGTCCCACACTCAAGCCATGTGCTTTTGAGATAGTTTGTCCATCTTTTAATATTAGGAAGTATCTCCTTGCTCAGCATTTGTGCCTGTGAAAAGAACTTTCCTACAACAAAAAGTCACTAAAAAATTTTCCAGCAAGAAGGAGATAAGCATCTAAAAATTCCCTCTTTCAAATGCAGTTTCAAATCTTTCCTGCTTGGAAAGAGGGAATTTCTAAATAAGACATGGCAGTGATCCCAGTAGGGAAAGGGCTATGGCAAGAGGTGTTGGGAAAAGCTTTGCTTTCTCATGCACATGGATCTGCGACTCTGTCAGCACTATTTGATTTGTCCCCAGCGATGTCTGAGCTGGCTGGGCAGCCTGCCAGCAGATCCAGTGAGGTGATCATTCTGCTCTGCAGAGATGCTGAGGAAGAGCACAGCCCCTGGTTCTCCGTGCCCTGGCTGTGCCTGTCCGCTGGCTGCACCTCCAGCTGTGGGAACTCCAGCACAGGT
The DNA here is from genome assembly GCF_030028575.1 of Malurus melanocephalus. Lineage (NCBI taxonomy): Eukaryota > Metazoa > Chordata > Aves > Passeriformes > Maluridae > Malurus > Malurus melanocephalus. The sequence continues at coordinate 2,784,226 of NW_026623258.1, read as the reverse complement.
CATCATTGCCTGGTCCTCTGCACCAGCTTCCCTCTCATCTGGTAAGRTTTAAGGATGAAAGCAGGATGCCTCCCTCAGCTCATCCTTAAAAGGAAACTTTGCTGAGCAGCTTTAGTGGCCTTCGGGGTCTTCCCTCAACAGAAACAAAGAGCGCTTTGCCACCGGTTCCCCAGAGCAGGCTGTAACATCAATGCCTCTGAGGGCTGCGAAATATGGAAGATAATAAAACTTTCAAAGAAAGCTTTAAAGTCCAATGTGTGGGAGTAGCACAAAGGGCACCAAGCAAGACAAATAAATACATGGCTGCAAAGGCTTTTTTGTTGTACCACAAATTGTGTGGGATGCTGTGGGCATGGGGAGAAGCCTTATGGCTTCCCTCTTGGTGGTGGTTTTCCGCTGCAGGTGACAAGTATGTCACATCCATTGTCATCTGGATCTTGTTTCCTCAAAGAGTATAAAAAAATGGTTCAAGCTGCATTTCCAATTTACTCCACTGAACACCTTCAAAACCACACCAGAATAAGGGAATTAACAGCAGCACTTCACATTTAGAAGCTCTAAGGATTACAGATTGCTTATGCAGTATGAGCAAATCCTCCTTTTCTGAACATTAAAATAAGTCTTTTATCCAAAGTTGAGCACAAGAGAAAATGAGACTCATTTTTAAAGCACTGAGCACTCCACAGCTCTGATTTCTGAAAGAGCCATAGGCTGTTGAATACATTTGAAGATCAAGTCATTTATTGCAGTGCTTACATTTTCACTTAGAAGACCTCATTTCCAAAAGCACTCATTTCCAAAAACCTTGCCATAAGTGATTTGCCAGGAACACAAAACACCGYATGATAGATGTAAACCAGGGGAAAGCCAGGAGATGTGATTTCTGATTTTGATGCCAATCACTGCAAGTTTGTCCCTGCTCACCCAGTATTTATTGTGAGTCTTAAATCTTCTACCACTGTTACTGTGCCATCAGGCAGGAAGCCCWGGTTTTTTGACAACCCTCAGGATTTACCCTAGTGACACCATATCCAGAAGGATTATAAAGAGGTTCTGWACCAAAAATTTGTCTGGAATAGTTGATTTCTTGATTGTACAGCCAGACAGAAAAGTAGGGAGAAAAATTAGCTGTCATTCAATCCCAATGTACTCTGCAGCTCTGTAGGCATTTCATTCTGGATCCAAAGACCTTTTGAAAACTGGTGTTTGATTTCAGACAAACCATCAGACTTAAGCCAGCCACGAAATGTCTCATTTGTACTATCCATGGCAGAAAGAAAGAGCAGAATAGGAGCATAGGTGTAAAAAATGGGGCTGTGTTTGTCCCTTTTTAGGGCGCAGTTTATGTTTTCCAGTCTTTGCCCAAGGTAGAGGCAAAACAAGTTGAAAATGCTTTTCTTCTTCTTGATGGTGTGTGGACATGTGTTCAGGAAAAGGCTGTAACTCAGGAATTTACTGGGCCTTGTGATGGGGGGTGCAACAGAGAAATATTGTAGAAATTCTATTTTTCCAGAATGAATATGTACTTATTTAAGTGCTTATTTAAGTGCTGGCTACTTGTAGAAGCATKCTCACTGATTAAAATGTGGTAAAGTAGCATTTAAATACTACTGTACCGTGCATACTACGTGTTCATGATAATTTTATTTATGTGTAATTTTTTCAGGCATCAAGTCTGTTGTGTATGCATTGCTGCTCTCTTGGATGCTGTGGGAACTACCCAGTCATGAATAATTAACTCATAATATTAATTAATTAATGATATGAATGGGACCAGTTAAGCACAGTTAGGATAGATTAAAAAATAAAGGCTTGCTTATGTCAAAGTTTTATGCTTTCAGAAGTTGTTGTTTTGAGAATGGATATTCCTTTATTTAAATGAACCTCAAGCATCACTAGTGTATGACCATTGTTAACATCCTTTTGAGAACATCTCCAGTAACAGTTTTTAGAAATGTGATTGCCTAAATGAATATTTGGGGATCTTGGGAGGAAGGAGATGAGGAGCTGGGATGGGACAGGCTGAACCAGTAACCCAGTGGCAAAAAAAAAGAAACAAAGCCCCCAAGTCCCACATGGCATTGGAGGGATTGTGCACGGAACCAAAGCTTTGGAGGGGATATTTGCTCTGTCTTTGAGGCATACTTTCACTGCTTTTTGAAGTTKGGACACCTACCTCACACACAAACCCCCTTCTCTTTGAAGAATCTTGGAGWGGGAAAATATTAGGGAATGGCTGGAACAATTTCTGGTATGGAAGACAGCCTCAGATGTCTTTCAGAAGGCTTRTGTTSGSCCCTTGTTCCAGCTCACAGCCTGTRCTCAAACAGTATCTGTACATCTAACACAGATCCTGAGTGACCACAGCTCCTGCAAATGTTGCCCAACTGTAATTTGCAAGATGCCATTAATACATTTTTGCACACTTAATAGAAAGTATAAAAGTAAAGTGCAATCTTCCACAAGCAACTAATTCTACAGAACAGATTTTCTGAGAGCTAGACCATTACAATGTAAGCAGCTTTTGTCCCCAAGAGCCTTCTAATCTGCATGCATGCATTGTTTATTCTGGGCAGCCATCCCTGGGCAGCACACTACAGTCACACTCCTATTGTTTCAGGCATCACCCATTCAATACTAAATCTTTACTAAGCAGATCCATCCAGAGATTGCACAACCCTTACAGTAAAATGGATGTGACCCTGGTGAATATGGTGGAGATAGCCGAGGCTGAAACAATGGATGTTGGAGCCTTCTTTCCCTCCTCCCTCTTTAGAACATCTTTTTTGTTTGGTTGGGGGGTTTTGTCAGATATTCAAAGCCTGAAAATCTAAAATTGGATTCATATGCTGAGAAGGAGGCTTTATGAAGCAACATTGTGGGCTAAAGTAATTCCAGTTTTATGGGGAGAGAGGCAAAAAAGGAGTGGAACAATCCTAAAATAGCAGGCATCAAAGAGGGGGGTGCAAGAGGCTATGAACAACTTCCTCTCTAAGAACAAATCCAGGATAGAGTTTTCTGGGAAAACACACATAACTGTTTGTCTGATGGTTATTTTAGTGTAAATACAGCAGCATATTTTACAACTGAGTGGGAAACTTGCATTAGAATTTATAATCCTCCTTTATTCTCTTGAAGTAATGACATCAGGATTCCTACAAATCAGCTGTTTATGTATTAAATATTWCTGCCTTCTTTTTGCTTTTGGGTTTGTTTTTTGTGCTGCCCAGGTTTTGCTAGAGATATTTAAACAGTGCAGAGTAATGAAAATGGAATAAGGGACAAGCTAGACAGAAAAGCATCAAGAGGAAGAGGGAGGAAAAAGGAGAGTGGAAATTTGGAGGAGGTAGGAGCAGTGTGTGGGGTTCACTCAGGCTTATTAACCAAGAAAAGGACGCAGATGCAGAGTGTTAGCAGAGGATTGTTTGGACAGAGTGCACTCAGGGGTCTGAGGCAGGGTAGCAAAGTCACAATGCAGGCCAGATTTGCAATGGTTGTAACATCTGCAGATGTGGGGAGCACGAGGGTGTAGCAGCTGTGGGGTGATGAGTTCTCCTGCAGCTTCCACCACACCTCAGGCTGCAGTGGTTTCTTTTTGTTGTGGTGTGCAGCAAGTTGGTGGGCTCCAGGCACCATCCTCATGTATGACAAGACCCCCAAGACCATGAAAAKATTGAAATCTAGATGTGTTTGAATTCCCAGATGACTCTGTGCACTGTGCAGAGACATCTTCTGATGTTCATACAAAACTGAGCTTGGCCATAAATGTGACCGTGATGGGCCTATGTGGAGTAAGGGAACATTATCACTGTGATGCTGCAAAATAGCAGAATTTCCCATCAGTTTCATTTTAAAATCCCATATTTTCGCTAGTTTTCTCACCAAGTGGAGTCCCTGGTTCTTGCCCTGGGTGTTGTTTGGATCAGAGTTCTTTTCCCACTCTGTTCTCCATTTCTCAGTGTTTGTGTTTCCTAATCTGCTTATGGAGGGCTGCATATTTTTCCATGTGAAATGCAGCTTGGTGCCAGCACGCAGCATTAGTACCCAAACCACATGTTCCCAAGAGCAGCCAGGGGGAAGGGAAACACTTCAGATGCCATGAATGCACGTGGAGGAGGACAACTAAGTGCTGAATGAACTTCTGAGGGCATGTGTGGGCTCTTTGCTACCTGAAACATTCAGATCAAGACAGGACAGTTTTCCAAGGGATGTTTCTGAGACCAATAACCTTCCATCCATGATGAGAGGGCGTCTTTGTCACGCAAAACACAACCCTGCTTCTGTCCTTGTAAATAAAACCTTAGACCTGAGGCTATGAGGAGTGAGGTGTGTTGTTCCTCCCACTGATTTGCTGCTTTGTGGCCCMGGGACAGGGGGAGCTGGGGACCACTGCTGTGGTTCACGAGCAGATTTGGGGGTGATGTGTTGAGCTGTGGTTGCTCATGGGAGTTTTAGACAAGGTGTTCAGTAGTCTGCCTCAGCCTTGAAATCWAAGGATAAATAACTGAGTCCATTGAAACCAGAGGGAGTTTTGTCCTGGATTTGGCTGGAGCCAGCATTTTGCCATTTKACCTCTCTCCTCTGGCTCTGCTGTGGACTTCTGAGGAGCATGAACAGTCTGTGCTCCCCTTTGTTAAGCAAAATGGCCAWTGAGTGCTGATACTCATGAGACTCACTGGTTCTGCTTGGCTTGAAGCCCTTCATGCTGGGTGGGCACCTTCACCACGGTGCCAGTGAGCACAGCTGAGGAGCAAACCCTCCCTGTGGRGTGGAATCAAACAGGTCCCTGCTGCTCTGGTTTCACATTTTGCTGAGCAAAATTGCTTGCATAATGTCAAACTTTCCACAGGCATGAAATACTCACTAGATTTTTGTCCAGCATAATGGCAGGAAGGTATATATGTACTTTTTATTCTCTTATGCAGACGTTGTCACGCCTTAGACCTTCCTGTTTGGTAGACTTGTTCCTTTTAAAGAGAGCTTGGTGGCTGTGCTCCATCACTTCTCAAACAGGGAATTGCCTTTCATAACAATGAGTGGTGTTGCTTTCTGTTCACAAATATGGCCCTTTCTTCCTGGAAGCTGTGTGCTTCCCAGCCCTGGGGCCGTGCTTCCTGGCAAGTCATCTGGATTGTCCATTACTCACCCACAATAAAATCGACTCAGCTTTAGTTCACGTTTCTCAGAGCCAGGACACAGTGCTTGTAAGGAGACAGAAATTAAACAAAGCTTGAATTTTTCCCTTTGCAGACGGTGACATTTGTTATTTCCCAGTGCAGTCTTGCCCTTCCCTGGAATATGTGCAAGACATTGAAGTTACTTATCTGGTGAGAAAGACAGGAGGGAAATACTCTTGGGAGCATGCTGTGACCTTTGGAGCTGCCCTGTGCAGGTCTGGGAGTTGGACTCGATGATCCTTGTGGATYCCTTCCAGCTGAGCAGATTCTGTGATTCTGTGAAGCCAAATGGGCTGCTGTGGAAGGTGTGGAAGAGAAAATTGAGGTTAGGTAGGATTGGTGTATGCCAACACCTATTAATCCCAAGTAAAATGCAATTCCTGAGAAAGCATATTAAAAAATAAGCCAAGAATCTGGGATGCAAACACTTGCCAAGAGAGGATGATGAAGTATTTGGACTTCTCAAATGATGCCACTTGTCTGACCAGGTCTTAATTTCTAAACGTCCCAGTTTGCTTGTCTGAAAAACAAGACTTATTTGGGGGTAGATTTGAAATGAAATCCTATTTTGGAGAACTAAAGGATGGGAAAGTTTGGGTTCTTGTCCAGTCTAAGAGCACAGCCTGGGGGCAGAGTGAGCTCTGTCTGAATAGGATGGGAAGGGATCTGTGTCATTGTCACCTACCCAGTGTTGGGAGGCTGGCATCCCTCCCTGGCTGTTGAGAGTTCAGCCCTCTCTGTCCTGCTGATCCCACGTTTATACAACATAAATGTATGGCAATTTATTGTGTTATTAATGGAAATTGCTAGCAATTAAGCATCTGTATGTGCCACATTAGAAAGCACTCAAGCCAATAAATAAACTCCAAGAATGGGCCCTCAGGTGAGGAGCTGTGAAGAGGCACCTTGCAGGGCTGTTCCTCTGTGGGAATGAGGGAGGGAGAAGGCACAGCTCTGTGCATGTCCTGAGCTGACGTTTGGCTGTGCTTGCAAAACTTGTGAGAGTCTTCTGTTGAGATCAAAGATTGAGCTCATGTAAGGGTCAAGATATGGGCCCYGGGAGTATTTTCAGCTGTGCCCCCTCCCACAGGCACTGCCTGTCCCTCCCTCTCCCTTTCCTGATGTGTTTACAGCACTTAGGATTATCTAAGCGCTGTCTACCCTTTATGACTCCTCAACCCTCCTCATTTTCATATGATCCACACAGTTTATGTATCTTTATCTGGACTGAAAATTATATTACTGTAAAAACAACAAACAAACAAAAAAACCCAAACAAAGAAACAACGTCCCAACCAACAGAGCCATGTGTCTGCCTCAGGGACACATACTTGARTCCTTCAGTCATGCTCCAGTCAGAGATGACATGCAGTTCAGTCTAGCAGCTCCATTCTGTCTGGACTAAATTCCTCAGTACATGAAGCAAGGAGTTCATATTACTATTTTAGCCAGTAGTATATCATATGAAAATGATCCTGTGTCCCTGAGCAATGATGTAATGGGAYACTAATGCTGCTACAGCTTTTTTGGGCTTCTTTGGGATGTGCATGGCACGAGGATAGCTGTCTGCCTCAGCCTGGGTGACACTGGGTCTGACCTAAGGAGARCAAGGTCTCCTGAGCATGGGTGAAGTGTGAGGCCAATAGTGCCAAAGTAAGAGAGTGCCTAATGACAACACGTGCCTACAGGATTAGGGATAGGGTCATTGTCTGGGGATGAAGGGGATAGAGGCAGCTCTCTCAGGCAGCCCTGGAGAACATCCAAGGTATCAGACTGCCTGATGTTGGAGTGGGGCTTTCTAAATGCTGGGGTCTTGTGGATGTTTCACTTTATATGAAAAAATGGGTGCTTCTTTGGGCCAGCAATATCTGCAATGTACAAGGTKCTGAGTCTAAAGGTTGGTGGGTGAGGTGTCCAGTGAATGATTCAATAAATGTGCATGRTTTTTGAAAGGCTAGAACTCTTTCAGCAGCACAGACAAAGTGAGCCCTATCTCCCCACCTCATACAGCTTGCACCCTCCATTGTGATGGAAGACTTGAATCCAGAGGAACCTAAACCAGATCTCCAGTGTCTGATGTTGTACCTGTATTAATGAGTAAATAAACCATCAAGCCCCCTGTTTGTTCATTGTGGTGTRTACATCATGGCCCAGCTTGCTCCCATGCTGATGATGTCTCTTCCTTTCCCAATGAGGGAAACTGGGCTCAAACTGTTCTGGAGTCTGTGTTAAGGATGGTCCAGGGGTGTGTGAAGCACCAGGGCCCTGCTCATATTACTGATATAGGAACAATCTGGCTGCATAATGCACCTCTGTGCATGTTTCTTCTGCAAGAGGAAGGGACTRACCAGGATAAGGTGTCTAATTCTGGCTGAAGGGAAGTGACTCTGCTTAGCCTTAGTGGATAATCTGGACAGTTCTCCTGTATCTCCTGTAAATCTCTTTTTAATGGCCTCTCTCTCTGTGAATCACAACCTGGGGCAGTGAACTGTAAAATCTGAGCCTTACCACAGACTACAGGCAGTACCTAGATAAATCCCAGTTGTGAATCAAAGTCCCTGCTGTTTTACATTTTCTCTGAAGTGCCAGACTCTGTGCAYTCTCCACAGGAGGCAGCTGGAGCATAAACACAGAAATGTCTGACTGCCAGAGCTGCCCCCAGCCCCAGTCGGGGATCACAGCTTCTCCCTCTCTTCTTTTCTGGCAGTTTGACAGTCAGCCCAGACATTTTGCTCTCCTGCTCCAGTCCTGGTGGTCCAGAGGAGAGCCCTCACWGTTTTCCCTTCCGTTCCACATCCTGCATGCACTGACTCCGTGGCTCCATCGTTGAGCTCTTCATTGTCCAGTGGCAGGTTGCTGGCAGTGCTGTGCACATTTGATCCATCACAGCACCCCTGCACTCCTTCCCCCTGCCTGTCTCCTTAGACAGATGATGTGCTAGGKTTGGAGTTATGACAGCAATCCCAGCAGAACAGAGCTAAGCTCCTGAGTTCATAGCCCCATCATTTTGCATGATTTCTAGCTCCTCTGGGTGGCTTCCCACACTTGTATCAAGAGTTTTAAGATCTTGCTGCTTTGCTTAAGGCATCAATGCTTGTCATCTGTCCCTGAGCAGGACCATATATGCACTTGGACTTCATTTATTTGGAGTGGAAAGCTGTTCTGAGGGATGGAGCATCCTCGACTTCTACTGAGGCCTTTTGKCTGTTTGCTTCATGCCCCTGCCTTCCCTTTTCACTTGGAAATGGCCAGAAAAACCTGTCCTYGCTCTTTTGCTGGTGGCATTTGGGGACCTGTTGGATTTGTGCTATTCCATTTACCCAGACTCACAAAGGACAGAGCCTCCCCAGATTTGGGCAGCAGCCTACGCTATCCATTTCCTTTTCACAGCCCCGTGGGCATGGAGGGGCAGCGGCAAACAGCCCTGGCTAGAGAATTGTGGTGGTCTGGGCGGGATAGAGTTAATTTTCCTCACAGTGGCTGTAATTGGGGCTATGTTTTGGGTTTGTGCTGGGAAYAGAGTGGATAACTCCGGGATGTTTCATAATTGATGAGCAGGGCTTGCAGAGCACTGAGGCCTTTTCTGCTCCTCACTCCCCACACCAGCGAGGGGTACACAGGGAATGGGAGGGGACAGCCAGGACAGCTGKCACAGGGACATTCCATAGCATAGACATCATGCTCAGTGTCTAAAGTGTGGGGAGAAGGAGGAAGGGTAGGTTTGGAGTTCATCTTCCCAAGTCACAGCCACGTGTGATGGGCCCTGCTCTCTGGGTAATGGATGAACACCAGCCTGTCTGTGGGAAGGGGAAAATTGATTCCTTGTTTTGCTTTGCTTCTGTGTRCAGCTTTTGCTTTCCTTATCAGAATGTCTTTATCTCACTTTTACCCTCCTSATTCTCTTCCCCATCACCCTGAGCAGGGGCAGTGAGCGAGTGGCTGTGGGGGCTGAGTTGCCAGCTCAAGTTAAACCATGGCAAGACCCCACCAGCATTTTGGGGCAGATCTAGACTAGTCCACGAGTCTGCCAGTGTTGCCAAGACAGATAGCAGGGACAAGGAGGATGCACTGAGGACACAGGAGAKCAGAGACTGCACAGCTCTTCCTCTGTGGGTAAACTGAGCAGGGAACACCCTCCTCCTGAAAAACAGTGGTCACTATCCACAGGCAAATACACAGGGATGAACTTGGCATCTGTCCTGCCATCACCCCATCTCTCTGCCCCTCCGGGATCAGGGGCTGAAATGGAGCACACGTTTGAATGCTTTGTTGAGTCAGAGCCCAAATTAATTTGAGCAGTGGTAGGGAGGGAGGGGTGTACAGTTTAAGTGAAGAAAAACTGGAGGTGCAGATTGTTGGTTATTTATTTTCAGACATGGATCTCATGAGCAGTGTGACCTCAAAGGACYGTTCACAGCCTTTCCCTGCCATCTGCAGCGGGTTTCACCAGCACTGCCATGGTGCAGGGTCCTGCTGACTGATGTTGTGCCAGCTACACCCTCACAGTGCTGCTGCTAGCGTGGGAGGGCATCATGAACAGCACCGAGTGACCAAACTCCTTTATGGGAATGGTGAATATTAACCCAGCTGTACTGTGCCCCTACAATCTGTAGGTTGAGGTCTGCTCACCAGGCCAAAGAATCTGGACCTCCTGGAGTCTGCTTCTTGATCTGGAAATGATACAGAGAGTGCTTCTGCTCCAATGGARACAAAGCCACCCTCCTCTTCATTTTACTGGTGATTCAGATTGCTGATTCGCAACTTCTTGTTTGTTTTGGGACCTTGCCTGGGAACATCACGGCTGAATCAGAGTACTGGTGTGCTAGGTACTGTGGAAATACAGAAAAAAATAGAGACCTAGGTACGTCTAAATTTCAAAATGTTAATTCAGCAGTTAAGACACAGCACTGCTTTTACTCTTGCATGAAGATCTCTTTGGATTGTAGCATACCCTGAGATCAATTTAATGCTTGCTGTAGGAGCCCAGGTTAGGTAGATTGGTCTGCCCTGGTGGTGCTGACATGCAGCAGGCATGGCAGGAGTCACCATGGAGGTGGTTGTGCTCTTGCTGCTGCTTCTAAACAGATTTTCTACCTGTTGTAGAAGGAGAGTGGATGAGAATCCATTTGAAACCATCCTGGGGGCTGGGGAGGAAAGCAAGGCAAGAGATGCCAGAACGGAGTGTTACCATTTTAACTTAAACCAAAAAACTTGTGTGAAAGGTTAAATCAGCAGAGAACATGTACGTGGATGAAATAGGGCTGTTTCTAAAAACATCTTGTTTGCATTCAATGAGAATGCAGGCTGGAGCTTCCATTTGCTTAGATCTTTATTGGTATTTGCAGCCCTTGAAGCCGCAGATGCAAGCACAGAGCATGCCCAAGGSAGGGATAGAGGGAAGGGGAGGAAGAAACACAGCCTTGATCCATATTCATGTTTCCCAAGTGCTGGAAACCACCCAGTGCCATATGGTGATYCAGAGCCAGCATAAGGGGAGGCTGCAGCTGATGCATGAACCCCTCTGGTCCCAAAAGGCTTTGAGCCTGTGAGCAGAACAGGCTGGAAGATGCAGGTGTTTCAGATCTCTCTCCCTTTTCATCACAGAAATACCTGAAAGTAGTGCAGAATGGGTGCCACCTTTGTGGCAGGAATTCCCTCCAAAMTGGGGACATTTTTGTGTGACAAGTGCTGGTAACAGGCCCTTGCAGTTGACACGGGGGCAGGATGGGGAGATGAGTCAGCATTTGTGATGTATTTGCCTGTTATTTGAGCAGCAGTAATGTCAGGGACAGCAGTTATGCCACCCTGACCTGCTGATGAGAGAACCATTGCAGTTGTTCCTGCAGCATTTAGTTTTGAGCACAGAACATATTTACAGAAGGAGCAGCTGGAGGACATCCTAGGCTGGTTTTTTCTTCCTTTTTTTCCTTCTGGTTTTTTTTTTTTTTTTTTTTTTTTTTTTTTTTTTTTTTTTTTTTAAGATGAAACCACCCCGTGTTCACCACCCACACTGAGTGAGGATCCTCTGGTGGCCCAGACAGCACTTGGTGCAGCTGGAAGCTGCTCCTCCATGTAGGTTGGAGCAATTCAGAGCACAACAGCTTTTGGGCAACCATCTCAGTGGGGAAATAGGAAAATACCTATGGGACAGCCCATGTTCTTGTGGGAGCAGCCATTTGCTCTTAGCAGAGTGACACAGGAAGGGACTGTGCTGATCCTAGATCTTTTCTCAGGGCCGGAGGCTTTTCTGCCTGAATCCTGAGGACCTAGTTCTGAGCAAGTACCTTTTTCTTTGTGGGTGTGCTTCGGAGTTTTTATTCTGAAATTTACAGAAYCGCAGGATAGTTTGGGTTGGAAGGGACTTTCAAGATAATCCAGTTCCARTACCCCTGCCATGGGCAGGGACARCTTCCACCAGGTCAAGTTGCTCAGGGCCACATCCAACCTTGCTTTGAGCYCTTTCAGGGATGGGGCATTCACAGCTTCTCTGGGCAACYTTTTCCAGTGCCCTCACCACYCCCTTTAATTCAARTAAATTGAAGTTCARGTGCATTAAAAAATGAATATTTGAAGTCCAGCAAGTGTATCCTTTCTCCCTCTCTGTCTTGTGGTCCTGCTTGAACCAGACAGAGTGGTTCTGTGTGGAACAGGTACTTCCTCAGGAGGCTGAGGGCTTGTGGAGCCACTTTACCTCAGAGGGGCTTGAACAGCCCCCAACAGCCTGAAGGAATGACTGGAATTCACCATGCCGTGCAGGCAGACCCCATGGGTCTTGAAATGCCCTATCTGTGCATGATTTTGAACAATTGGTAGAAAATGAGTCAAAATAAATAGAGCTGCTCAACCTCTGGCCTTTCCCCTTTTGTCCACAGAAGTTCAAGAAATTCCAGGGACTGGGAGCCAAACATCTGTGTTTCCCCTTGGGAGGTGCCAACACCGTGTTCCTCCCGTGAACTGGGCAAGGTATATTTAGAAAATGAGATTCTGARACTGCTGGCGAGAGCTGCTGCTCTCCTGGTTGAAAGTTTGCATAAGCTTGGGCATGTATTTATATCTTCATCCACAGGCACAGGATCCTGCACACAGAAACACCAGCTGACCGCCACTTACCTTGTAAGTCTGAGCTTGCTTTGTGGATGCCAGTATTTTTTAAGAAGTGAGGATTTGAGGATTGTGGACCTGGTTTCCAAGCTGGAATATGGACACTCTGTGCCATGTGGGATGTCCTATGTGAGCTGCAATGTTTGCCATGGTTAGGAGACAGCCACTGAGTGTAAGCAGGGAGGAAGCAAAGGCCAAAGGGTGTCCTAAATGGCACTGGGCACTGCTGGTTAGGCAATTAAACTGAGCCTGATGCCAATTCTAAGGACAGCAGCCAGGACACCATCAGTCTCTAGGGCCACTTCAGCACACAGGGGCTTCCCAGCCCACTGGCATCCAAACTTGTCAGGCTCCCCAGAGATGTCCTGAGACCCTCCGGTGGGCTGGGAATAGCTAACCCATCTGGTCTGTTTAAGGAGGGAACTTTCCTCCAGCCGTGCTGCCTGTGGAGACATCTGATCCAGCCTTCCAAGCAGCCTTTAGGGGACTGTAGCGGACAATCTGTGTGGGTCTTTTCCATCTGACCATATCTGGAACCTTGGCTCTGCAGCAGCTGCCCTGTTAGCTTGGATAGAGCTCTTCCAGCATCAGTGCTCCGAGCAGGGTCCCAAGATGACGCTGTTTYTGTGGCACTTTGTGTTCCCACTCTCAACTGTATAAAATGGTCACATGTCACAAGAAACATYTCTCTTACCTCCGACCTCAATGCCTAAGCTGACAACAGCATTGGAGAAGTACCAGTGTGCAGTTTGAGTTTGGAAATTTTAATTTTGACTTGCCCAAGATGTGGACACATGTTAGATTTCTGCCTGGTTCTACAGAGCAAGRTTGTGTCTTAATTTCATCAACCACCAGCACCATCTGTCATGTTTTCACTTGGGACCTTGTTTCCCCARCAGAGACACAAGAGCTTGAGGGTGCTGGCACAGCTGACACCAGAAACAGTGCACCACCTCTTCCTCCGGAGAGACTGAAGGAGGGAGAATAAGTGRGAAATTCCAGAAGGAAAGGACTGCAAATGTCCCACAATGTGGCTTGTTCCTTGTGGTASTGCATGTGCTGACACCAAGTGCCAGGAGTCAGCTGCCTCTTGGGTGCACAGCTTGGACTTAYGTGGCATGATAACCGGACAGAGGAGCAGTTTGGGGTTAAATAAAAGTTTCAGATAAGTTTTACCTTGCCATACTTAATTTCTCAGGTTGAAAAAAGGGAAACCTCCCAGTTTTTATCATRAGACAATTTTAGTGGTGTCTGAGAGGAGCTGCTGGGAGAAGTGGTTCATGGATAAATCAAAAATAATGAGATGAGTAACAGTACTTTATACTGTTYAGACATATGCCATTTGTCCTCCTGCTCTGTGGAGGGCAGATGAAAAAACAAAGTACTTCAGGTCTCCTGATGGCTTAGTGGGAACAGTTTGTGTTCAAGATATTGCCAGATTCCAGCAGAATTTTTCCTCAGGACCCAAGGAACAATTTGTGACAACCAAGATCCCTACCAGTTTGTCTTGTGTCCACACTGCATGTGTTTTGGATCCTGATGATACATGTGGGATGACTGGAAGGTGTTTGTTACAAACTGTTCCTTGGGAGGTTTCACCATGACACTCAGGACAGGATACAAAATTCCATTAAATTGACTTTCTACAAAGTTTCTCATGCTGATCCATTGCCAACCTCTTTAGCAATACTTTCCCGTGCCATAAACAGGCGATCCTGCAGCGGAGTGCAGCTGGAATCTCGAGTATATTCTTGCAAGCCATAAAGCAAAGCAGTGTGTCTCCAAAGCAGATTATGGTATTTTGATATTTCCCAGGTTGCTTGTGCTCTCAAGCTTTATCGCTGCCCAGAGTCTTTCAGAAGAGCGCTCATCACACACGTGCCCTAAATAATGTAAGCTCTGTGMTGGTGATATTTATAGCCATGAAAACTTGCCCATTTCTGCCTGTGTTGTTTCGAAACAATTCTTGAGTGATCGCATTTTTCATCTTTGGTGTATTTTTCTTTAGTACTGAGCACGGAACACATTTGTAATTACTGCCATTATTGCTGCTGGATGCCCTGTTAAGCCTACAAAGTGCACTCAGGTTCAAAGGTAGAATTCTAATTACAGCTCAGGCTTTGGGAGAAAGGACAGCCTTTGGAGGTAAAAACTACTTAGATCAACACCAAGAGAAGTGGCAGCACATACTGCAGTCACTTCATAGAAATGATGGTGTTTCATTTTCAAGTTCTTGTGTTTGGACATCCCTCTCTGAAGCTCAGGAAAGGATGTGTAACATTCCCTGCTATTGTTTTTACAGGATCACAATGGCCATTCATAGCAGGGAATTGTTTTGGGGTCATCGAGTTCCCCTKGAATGGCCGCAATTAGTCAAAGTTCTATCAGATAATCCCAAAGAATTCAAAATTGTCTTATCTCCAAAATGCAGAGAGAAAATAGGAGTATGTGAGTGTCATTGTAAGTGGTTTGCTGGAATGACAGAAGTGTGCAAACTCCTTACAGTGTTGTGTAACATTGCTCTGCACATGTTCTCCTCCTTCTGCTTCTGCAAATCATCCTTTTAATGTAATTATAGCTGTTATTGACAAAAGTGCACCRAGAGCACTAGCTGGCTTCTGGAGAAAACTGCAGCTGAGATGGGAGTACTTTCAGCCCACAGGAATTTAGAGACTGAGACGACATTTCTTTCAGCCTTATGCAGTCCACTGAAAAATGATGTTATTGCCCCTTTGATGGTGTTTGCCTCTAGATAATAAACAATAAATCAGACCTCTTTCCCATCCCTTTGTAAGGAACTGTGTTATCACCATCTCTAGTCATWTTTTGTCCACTTTTGGAATCCCAGATGCTTAATCCAGAGCATTATTCACAGGGCTGTGAGAATTAGACACACATGGATGCCTGTTTACATGGAAGTTTCCTTAGG
Source organism: Malurus melanocephalus (assembly GCF_030028575.1). Lineage (NCBI taxonomy): Eukaryota > Metazoa > Chordata > Aves > Passeriformes > Maluridae > Malurus > Malurus melanocephalus. The sequence continues at coordinate 2,769,019 of NW_026623258.1, read as the reverse complement.
ACAGGAGCTCAGCTGATGTGAGAACTCAGATCCAGCCAAAAGATGTGCATATACACTAACGTATGCATTCATGATCATGAACAAATACCTGACTACTCTCTGGAAAAATCTGGAAGGCCAGGTTGGATGGGGCCCTGAGCAACCTGATCTAGAGGATGTCATCCCCGCTCATGGCAAGGGGTTTGGAGCTAGATGATTTTTCAAGTCCCTTCCAACTCAAGACTTCCTAGTGTCCTAGAAAGGTCTAGAATTTCCAGTAGGACTGTTGCTTCAGTTGGCTTTTCCCTCCTGCTGTGTGCAAGAGGCAYAGCATTGCTGGCTGGGTTTAGGTGGCTTTCAAGGAAATTTAACTTGGATCTTGTAGCTGCTTGCCTGAATAGACTCTGCAGGGAGATGTGGGCTGGCAGTCCTGGGCAGCAGATGGTTTTAATTCCCTTGAATTTACTGCCTGATGCCTCTGGCTCCCTCCTGCAATGGTATCAGTGACAACACAAGTGTTKGGTTTAGGGTTTGGCACAAAGCTTTGGATTCTCTAAATCATGACAAACTAACCTCTGTCTCTGCAGGCTCTGGTGGAAGAAGAGTTTTCCACTTTGCCTGGCACAGTCGCTCTGCACTGAGTGAGGGCAACTGAGTTGTGCCAGAGGATTTATTATCTCATGGCTCACCCTTTTCCCATCCTCAGTGCATCCTACACTGCCAGTAGGTGGGCAAGAGGACAAAGCTCAGGCAGGAGAGTGTGATTGACTTTATGTACCTGCAAAGAGGAAACTGCTGTCTGACTTGTGTGCTAGCTCTCTTTGTAAAGCCATCTTCAAAACCAAAGAGAACTGGAAATGTGTTTCTGAATTGCATTAAAAAAAAATTAAAAAAAAGAGCAAGCACTATTTGAATTTATGCTCCAAGGTTTGCTCTTCAGTGACAGATTAAGGGACAGAAGGCAATGTTTTCATGTGTTGTGCCTGTGGGCAATCAGAGGAGAGAGGAGTTTGCAGATGAGTGCAATAAGGGCTTGGTGAGACTTAGGACTTCTTGTGCTGGATCTCCTAAAAATACAGAGACAAAACAGGGCTCTRTTTAGAGACAGGCACAGAGCAGAAGGAAGAAAAGGTGGCTCTCATCCCTGAGCATGTGGGCACTAAAAGTACAGAACAGGGATTACTGGTGCAGCAGTTTATCCAGCACCTGTTTTGGGTCCTGCCAAAGAAAGGATGCTGTGTTCCTGGGACATTTAGTCCAACTGTTCTTATTTTCAGGATCACCCAGAAAGTCTGAGGCAGTGCCAGCAACTGAAGTGAGGTATTTTCAGTCTCAGCAGAGGACACTCACCCGAAGACACAGTAAACATGTGTTTCTTATCCCCTTAGTTTCTCAACAAACTTTAGAAACTTTAGGAAGTCCTTCTCCACATTTAGATCACATTCATGGACTCAGGGAATGATTCAGGTTGAAAAGGACCTGTGGAGAGTATGTGACCCAGCCTCCCTTCCTTGCCTAAAGAAGAGCTGAAATTCTGAAGCGTCAGGGTCTAAGCCTGGAGTGTCCYCTCAAACCCTCCTGTTGCAGACCAAGCAGCCCCCAGCACATGAAGGAACATCCTCTGCTTTGTGGGATTTACACACAGATAATCTGAGCTGACAAATTGAGATCCCAACCTCAGTGGTATTTCTGTTGTCCCTTTGGGCTCACCAGCAAGTGGCTCTGTTGGGATGAAGCAGGGATGTGTGTTGTTTTTCTCTGCTTTGCTGCTTCATGTTGGTTTGGGGTTTCTTGTTTTGGGTTTCTGAGTAGCAGTGAGCTGACAGGCTCTCTCAGTCCCTCAGGAACCAGCCTGGTGCAGGCAGCACCCTGGCAAGTCCCTTTGGGTGTCACCAAGGACTCTGCCTTTCCTGCTGGGTCTCCATGGCACTTGCCAGCTGTGGGAGTTATTTTTTTCCTTGCAGTTCCTGGAGCAGGGTTGTTCTGACACAGCTAAAGCTCATGCTTCACTTATTGGAAATGTTTTCTGGGMGTGCCTCACACAGGGCTTGACTTTGAAGGAATTTTGAGCAACATTGCACCCTTCCAAGCCTCATTCCCCAAAAGGAGCAAGAGGAGACTGATATTTCCTACAGTTTGGGCTGGGATCTAAGAAAGCTGATGGCCCCTTCCCTGGGAGAACCCATGGTGAGACATTCAGATTCTTCCAAAGGGGCGCACAGCACCATCAGCTCCCAGTTTCAGAGGGTAAGCCACAGCATGGCATTGCTGAGAATAGTATAATCTGGCATAAATCAAAGTGCTTTGACACTCTTTTCCATTGTGTACACAAACACCATGGAAATGGAATGGAATCGGTGAAATCAAAGCAGCTGTGAGAGGTCAATTCAGCATTCATGCACATGTCACTGGCAGCAGACCCTGCCTATTGAATATYAAAATCTAAAATAAAAAGGAATTTACAATATTTCTGAAATATTTAGGCCTTTGATGAATAGCTCTCTCAAGATCGTCCAGATGTGCTTTTGCTACAGCACCATATGAAGTTAAAAAGCCAGATTGTCTCTGTGTGAGAGTATCTGTCTTCATTGGAGGATGAACATTGCTGCACATGGGGGCAAACACACGTCAGAAGTCTGGTGGAAATCCTGCACAGGAAGGGTTCAGCAGTAAAAAATGTGACCGGAAAATAACAGCAACACTAAGAAAGACAAAATTTATACTCCCCAGTGGTGTTCAGGGGATTCATTTTTTCAACTTCCTGCTGTTCAGAAACAAATATCAAACCAGTCTAATTAAGGAAATTTTGTTGACTTGGATAGTTGGTGAAAAAGAGGAGACTTGGTTCATTTTTGTCATTGTTTTGCAATGTGCAGTAGGACACTGGCCTGCACATTCCCCAGATCTTTGCATACTTGATGTAAAAGTCATTTATCGCTTAAGAAGGGCAGGATCATATTGGTGCCATTAATCACTCCTGTTGGGACAAGGWAAGAAGGATGGGTGTAAAAGAAGTGGAAATTCATACTTGCATTTACTAGTGAAGACACTGACGTGCAGAGTCATGTTCAAACAATAAGCCTGAAGAGTTTAATGTTGCCTTTTCAAAGTTAAATGCAGCACTTCAGAACAAGAAAGCMGGCAAACAAAGATGAGGATTCAGGCAGGACTGGTGGGTTCTGGCTTCCTGTGGATTCATCAGGRCCAGACCTCCTGGCCCATACAGGACTCAACCAGGCAGGAGAGATCAGATGTTTGAATTACACCACAGCAATCATGATGGAAAAGGTCACAGCACCCTGAGCCTTTCTAAACCAGGGCTGCTGTGCTGGCCTAGGTGCTCCTGCAGGGAGTGAAGTGAGGGATCTGAGCACACTGAGAACTAAATCCCTCTTTGAGCTGCAGCTGACTGAGCTCTCACCCCCTGCAGGTGCAGGAGAGATGACACCAGCTCCAAGATGCTGTCAGGGTGTGGGAATGTCCTGCAGTGGCGTTCCCCAGGTCAGGAGCTGGTCCTGTCGTGCACAGCTTTAGCCCCAGGACATCCTTCATCCTGCAGCCCAGGATTGGGCACGGAGCCACTCTCCAGCAGCTCATCTGGCACAAAGGCAGCAGCTCCCAGCTAGAGATGACAAAACCAGCTTGGCTGGGGTGCTGCTCACCACCCTCAGTATCCCAGGTGCCATCATGGCTGTGAAACACAAGATACTCACTTGGGGTTTCAGTCACTGGTTTAACTGGCCACATCTTCACTGGAGTTCCAGTTCCCTTAGGAAGGGATAATGAAAACGTGCAGTGCCAGGGATTTCTCGTGTACCAGATAATTTAGTGACTTGCTAGAGAGGTGGTTAGTGGACTTGAAGGGCCAGTTGAAATAGCTTATCCAGTTTACACACTTAGCTGCCAAGGGGGCACAGGGAGACAGRGCTGAGCAGCAAAAATCAGAATGAGCCATACATAGCTTTGACATGTTTTCCCTTTGAGTTTCTGACTGCTGTCACAGTCAGACTTTGGGCTCCTGACTTTCTGACAACAGGCTCAGCATGTAAACACGGTGCTTCCTCCAGAAGGTTTTGTTTGGTKAGGTGCTATTAATAAATAAGGAGGTTACTTGATTTTGAACACGTTTTCAAAGGTTGGGCCTGGGCAACCTGAAAACCTTTTGTCTCTTGTGAAAGCCAGATTTGGGTTGCTGCAGGAAGGGAAGCAGGGCTCAAAGTGTSGGGTCCTGTTAGAGCTTCAGGGTTTATTCTTATCTCTGCACTGGACAAATCACAGCAGCAAACCCTCCAGATCCAGGGGTGGGCAAGTGCTGGGGGCTGGTGTCAGGTACAGCAAGGTGGGGCAGCCCTAGGGCTCAGCCATTCCCTGGGGTAAGGATACAGCAGCAATGACCAGGGAGATGCCTGTGACAGGGACACCCCCAGACCCTGCTCAGCTTCAGCTCCTGAGCTCCCAGTTCCACAGAGCCTTTGTAGGAGTGCAGCAATCCTGACTCTGAAAGCTCCTGGGGCCCATGGCGGTTAAACACTGATAGAAATCTGTGTGTGGTGAAGCTGTGTGTGGTATGAAACCTGCTGCAGGGGAGGTATGGGCAGAGAGGGAGGGAGGGAGAGAAATGCTTAGGATTATTTCTGGTTTGTACCCAAGGGTGCCATTTGTTCATATAAGTATCCATAGCAGGATAAAATACTTTTTATTGAAACATTTTTTTTCTCTTGCTGGCAGCCACTCCGCTCCAATTATCTCTTCCATCCTATCCCTTGAAGCCAGGCTCCAAGGTAAACAAGTRAAACCCTGACAGCTGGAATGCAAAGCCTCAGCTGAGTCTGAAAGCTTTTACTAGATCACATTCTGTGCATTTATATTGTCTGGGGTATCAGCAGTGGAAATGAACATAGAGATTTCCTAATCTCACCAGAGACAACACCTTGCTGCCCCACCTTTGAGAAATCTCCAATCCACAGCAAAGACTTAATCCATCTTAATTAACAGAGAACCCAAGTAGGCACACTCTCAGCTTGCTGCTGATCTGGATTTCCCACATTCCTGACTTTTGCTGAGAAATTATTTTGCATTAGTAAAGAGTCGCTTGCAATGAAAATGCACTGTAAAGCCATGTTGATTTATCCTGAAATTTTACWTCAAAAGAGAAGTTTCACATTATGTAGATGCATCTGGCTTCTACATAATTTCAGAATAAAACTTCTTTTTTTTCTTATTTTGAAGTGGTATTTTTGATTTGTTTTTCCCAGCAGTGTTGGACATCACAGTTTAAAATTGAAAAATTACATCTTACCAAAGCAAYAGTCTTGAGGGAACATTACTTTCATGAAGACACATGGAATTTCAGGATGATTCAAATCACCAATCAACACAAAATTTTGGGTGTGTACCTCCTTAAAGACCTGTTGGGCAGGTGGGAGAGGAGAGAAAACCATCGTCGATTTTTTTCCGTGATAAGGACAGCATCTGAACARCAGCTCACTCTGAAGATGTGTTAGTGCAGCCTTCTGCTTAACCACAGAGACATTTTAAATTTCTTCTACTGGTTTTTGGACAGAGGGAAAAACTTAGTGTGTCTGGGATCATGTTTGCAAGAAATCCAGGTGTTCTTCTCCTCCCCTTCAGAGCAATTCAGATCCTACATTTCTCCAGAGAAAAAACAAAGTCCAGGGTCAGRCTTGCCTGCAAGATGGCTCTCTGAGGGAATGTTCTGCTCTCTGAGGGAATCTTCTCCTGCAGAATCATGAATCTCTGCTGCAGCAGCACCATCAGTATGCTGCCACACTGTGAGGCACTGCATGGAAAACGCAGCTGTGCCAGGTTGTAGCCATGAGATCTTGTCTGCTCCTTGACCTTGTTTGCACAGTTCTCTTTTCATGTGTTTTAAACTCCATTCCTTGGGTCAGCTCAATGCCCTTGTACCTGCTCAGTATATCAGGTCAGCTCGGCTTGAAAATCAGCCCAGCCAAAAACCCCTTAAATCTGAACTAAACCTTATTTCCAGCCAGATCAGAAAAACCATTCCCCAAAACTTCCAGTGTCACTCATCAACTGATGAGGAGGGAGAAGACTGCAGAGATGGGACAGTGGAGGAGCAGAGTTTTGTTTTTTTTTTTTGGCAGCTCAAGCACTGGGGTTAAGCCAGTAATAAGCCACATCCTTGGAAGAGCACAGTTTGTATTTGCAGCATCTCCTGGGACTCTCTTGTTCCAAGTGGTAAAAATTTCCTACACAAATGCCACCCTCTGTGCTCAGTGCCCATYTACAAATGCCATGAACATGTTGAGGTAACAAGAGCACATCCTGCTCAGGGATGCTCCCCCGGGCCTGACAAATGCAGAGAAGAGACGCAGCCACGGTGTGAAAACTGCTTTCCGTGTGGTCAGCCAGGGTCATCTCCCGTTTGTGTTATAAAAAGCCCCYATTTTTCATGGATGACATTCAGGGAGCTCTGCATTTGGCCGGCTGGGTTCATCAGCTGGTTCTGTGCTGACCTTGCCCTGCCTGGCTCAGCCGTGTCCCGCTCCCCCTGCAGCTCYGTGACACCCCCAGGATTGCTGCTCTGTCATTCCTGACGTGCTTCCAGCCAGTGGGTGGGAGCTGGGCTGGGTGGAACCACAAGCAGCTGTTCAAAGTCTGTGCAGAGACAGAAATCCCCAGCTGTAGCTGTCTGTTCAAATAAACGCTCCGAGGCCGAGGCGCTGCAATATGAGAAACACATTCCTGGAGGGCATGGATTCATGTGAAGGGATTAGGGGACATCAGCCCCATGGCTGCTGAACGGTACCACACAGCASTCAAAGTGCTGAGCTATGCCCACCTGCAGGATGTAGCAGGTGCCTGAACTTGATTTTAAAAGTGAACTATTTAGCAAGTTGCATGGAAAAAAGCTTGTATTAAAAACAGCCTAATTTTTTTCTGGTGAAAATCTGAAATTTAGTATTTGGCTGAGTCTCATGAACAACCAAGGGAGATGGGAAATGTGAGGAGAGTAGCTCAAAAGCATCTTCCTCTTCTCCTCTCCCAATCCCAAGATTATGGAGTGYTAAAAAAGCACTTGGTAATTTAGGCTGCCTTTTGACTTCTCTAAACAGAGTATTGATTACACGTCTGAGGCAGCCTCTGGCTCAGAGCACTGTGGCTTCTGCTTGTCCCACTGTGGTGCAGAAGCAGAAGAAGCAAGGCAAAAGCATCTGTGRAGGACTTAGCATGGAGCTGGAGTCCAATCTTGGATGCCTCTTTCTGTAGAAAAGCTTCCCTCCTTTAGGGAGCTCTGGAAATCCTGAAGGGGTGGGAAGGGACGGGCTCTACTTCTCATCAGCAGCTGGCCCAGAGCAGGGAATCCAAATGTCTGAGAGTGGACATCTGCAGAGTTGTTCCCTGTGTTAGAGCAGCTGTCTGGGGCTCCAGTGAAGTGAGCAGAGAGAAACTGAAGAGGATGTGATTCATCTGTGATGCTGTGGGAGCCTGAGTCAGGGCACAGGAGATGCTGCTGCTGCAGTTCAGAGGAATGACTCCCACAAAGGGCTCAGGGTGAACGCATGGGCTGGTCAAGAGCAGGGTTTCTTGTCCATTTTCTGCCACAGGGTCAGTATACTGAGCTCATGGCCAGCTGAGGTGCCTTCTCTAGGGTCATGGAGGAATCTTGAGGATGTTGTGAGATGTGCTGGGCAAAGGCAGTGGTGAGAGGCAGGAGCCTGCTGCACACCCTTCACTCTCCCCATGAGCCTAAACTGCACGGTCCCCAGGGAGAGGATGAATTTCCTACAAATTTCCTTTGGTTTTTAGGTGCAGGGGAATGGTGGCTGCTCAGCTGTGCCGAAGGGCTGCCCTTGTGGCACATGGACTGTGAGCACAAAGAGATCACAGCCCAGCAGGATTACCCTGATGGCTCTGCCTGTGAGCTTTGGGATGCCTGGGGATTGGTTTGAGAGTCTGCAGTGCTGCAGCTCCTGAGACCCAGCAGATCTGGAACTGCAGAGAATTGGCTGAGCTGGGGTATGCGAAGGTAAGGCAGCAGCTACTACAACTCTCCACATCCTGAATCTGCTGCAGATAATCTGTGGGAGCTGGGGATGCAGGTGTAGCTGGGCTCTGCASTGGAGCAGCACCAAGGCTGTGGCTGTGGGAGCCACAGGAAGGCTGGGATGTGACAAAGAGGAKTTGGGAAGGCAGGAATCTACACAGGACTGTGTTGTCAGCTGTACTGGAGATGTGAGAGGGACTCTCAGAAAATGAAGCATTTCTGAATGTGACTCCTGATGGCAGGAACTTTGGCCATGCCCCAAAGAAGGCATGGTGATTAAAATATGTACGAGACCATGATCATACTCTGAGTGTTGGCAGCTCAGTTTGGGAGCTGAGATGGTTTTATTGTACCTATAGCATGGTGTGTCCAGGCTCAGAAAGAAGAGCAATCAGTGTGGTAAGAAGCTTGGAAGGTGAATTTGGAGGAAAGACTGGGGGGYGTGTTCTGTTTTGATCCAAAGGGAGCATGGCAGTGAAAGGTTCTGGCCCTTATTCCAGTTCAAATGTGGAAATAAAATGCTGAAACTCTTGCCAGATRTGTACAAGGTCATGGTCTCAGTCTCATGTTCCTGTCTTGGGCAAGGTTGAGGAGCACCACCTGCTTTAACAGACTCTACTCCTTCTTTCAGGACAACTTCCTTGCCATGGGAACCTCATCCGAAGAAGAGATTTTTGTGTAATTTGTGCTGTTTCTCACAACTTCTGGCCAGTCAAACCTCACTGGCACTCATCCTGCTGCAGGGGAAGCTGAACTGAAAGGCAGTACTGAGAGACAGGCAGGGACASTGCTGCACACCCAGGCTGTGAGATCCGAGAGAAAGAGGCTGCTATGCACAAATAAAGTATGTTAGAGAAAGGATAAGGGGATGAGGCAGGTGTGTGTGGGCTGAAATGGAAAGCCAGGGGCTGGTGTGATCGATTTATGACAAGACTGGAGGAGAGGCTGAGGAGATCTACTTATTATAGTTTAAAAAATGGTCCCATCAGAAGACTGCCAAGAGTGCTCCACTGTGCAAATTTATGACATGCAGTGGGAGTGATCATGTCTTCTGTACAAGCTAGCTAGAAAAAATCTCCACCTTTTTGCCATGAATGTTATTCACAAATGTGCATTAGAATTTCTTTTTCCCCAAGGAAGTTGTTCGCTTATTGGTGGGGGGAAAATAACTCCTACATTAATGAAAAATAAAAACTGACTTGCTTTTTGAAGCTGCAAATTGGAGTTACAATATTTGTTTGAATTTTTTTGTAATTTCAGTTTTAAATTTTAGAGCAAACTTTTTTTTTTGTTTTTCAGAAATACATTTAAGCCTGGAAAACCTATTTTTTCCTGCTTGAATATATTTTGCAGTGAGATATGTCAGCTTCTCTTCTTAACCATTATTGRCACCTACCCACAAAAATAGCTCACATACACTGCCACATAACCTGAATATTACATTATTTAGTAATAAGAAATAAATATTTCAGGGTGCTGCATTTAAAYAATTCTTCTTTTCAGGCAAATTTGAGATTTGAAGCTTTATGGAGGATTCTTTAGGAGTATGGCTGTGGAGCATTGTGCAGTTAAATGTCCTCAATGCCATTAGTGAGGGACCATGGCTAGAGAACTTACTTTGTGATAGACTAATGGATGTGGGCTTTTGTAGCCTGGAAAAAAATATTTTGGGAAGTCTGATGGCAACCTGCCAGKGTCTGCCAAAGTAGACAGAGCTATGCTCTTTTTAGGGGTGTGCAGCAGCGAGACAGTGGTCACAAAATATTCCTGAGAGGTTCAAACACATGGAGAAGAGGTTTCCACCCAAAGGCCAGTGGAGCCTTGGAGCAGGTTGCCCAGGGAGGCTGTGCAGTCTCCTGGACTGGCCTGTATGCAAGGCAGAAAGYCCTTTCCAGGCAAGGGTTGTTTACTGAGAACAAGATGAGCTGTGTGCTCTGCACTAATCAGTTTTTGGGAGAGAAATGTCAAAAGCAGCAAGTAAGAGTTCCACAGAAATGTCAGAAGTTTTGCACCTGAGCATTTCTCTGCAGCACCAGGAAGGAAAAGGATTYGTACATATGACAGCAAGATAAATACATCTACCACTGAAAAAACCCACTTAAAATTCAAGTAGATCACTGTTGTTTCACGTGTCTTATGATGAATGCACTGAAATGACTAAAACTTCATACTAAGAGGCAAATCTACTGTTTCACAAAATGTCTTATGTCACTGTCTTCCCCTTTTTATCAGGCAACAAGATAAAATGGTGAMTTTTCCTTTCTTTTGATTAAAATTAGCCATTCTTCTCTTAAGGATTAATRGTGAATTCTGTGTGCATGGAGTGATACAGCGTTAAATTAGAGAAGAGTTTATTCCTAAGAAGTTTCATTGATGAGGGAGTTGTTCATAGATCAAAAGCTAGATTTTAGCCCCTCAGAAGAGTTGTTTCTCTAAATGTAGCACAGTTTTTTGTAAGCCAAACAAACTATATAGGATAAGTGGATCATAATATCTTTTGCAGTAGTGGCAATTATAGGCTTTTTCAAGGTTGGATTTTATATATGAGAGACACACATATTCATAACATTTCAAAAAAAACTGCCCTCCCTTGACTGTCCAGGGAATTAGACATTTTTAAATTAAATTTTATGCATATTTCTCTTAGTGAGTCTTTATCATTTTGTGAGTGTGCATCACCTTAAAAGTTTCTTCAAATTCTCAAGAACAAAGTTGGAAAACAACAAGCAGATCTTCACAGAGATCAGTTATTTTCACACTYGTTTATTGTCTATTGTAAGAAATAAATGGTCCATGTTGAGATGCCAAACTGAAAAGTTTCTACAAGATTTCAAAGAACCCCCTAATAMCAAGAAATGTGCAGCAATAAATTGTCTTGTGATTTTTTCCTACAGCCCATGAAGACAGAATAAGTTCAAGGACCCCGTTACATAACTGGCTTTGAGATTAGAAGCATTCCTCTACTTTAGAGGCACCTGGYATTTGAGGCCAGTGGGGGGTAACAGGATCAAGTGGTGAATAATATAATAAACTCACTGAAATTTATAAATCTGGTGTTAGWCTGAAGAATTTGCTTTCATGCTTCAGAGCATCTGCTGCTTCTCAGGAGGGCAGGCAGGAATTTTTCCCTTTCTTTTATTTTTTTTTATTTTTAGATTTCAGGGGTCTACAGTAGGACCTGTAATTTTAAATTACAGGGACTACAGTAGGACTTAAAAAGCTGCACTATTTCTTTGTGTCTGTTTTGKATTTAATTGACTCATAACCAGCCTGGAGACACTGACTCTTCTGATTTTCGGTATCTAATATTTGTCATGCTGTGGCTGAGAAAAAACTGGCTTTAGGAAATGGCCTCAGCTTATGTGACTATGAGTGGGTCTAATTTATGCTGCATGAAGAATAAACAGAAGAATTTGCCWGGGCTGCCAGTGTTTAAAGGGGTGGATTTTGAAGAATTAAGGGAATTAACAAAGTCACCTGGCCTGAGGAGCTCAGAGCCTGGAGAACAAAAAAGATGGATTTGTTTAAGGCACAGCTACCAAAACTATCCAGAAATGGTATTCTGAAGAAGAAAATACGTAAGGATGGGCAATGCTAGGCAAGCAGGTAACTAATGAGGTTTAATAGAAAAAAAAGAAAATAAAGGATGACAAATGGATACAGCTGTGTCAGGTGTAGGGAACAGGAGATATAAAATGAGAACTGCTGAGTGGAGAGATGAGTTAGACCTGACAGATATGAAGGAGCAAAATGTTCTTTGCCCATATGAATAGAACAAGAAGAATGGAAAAACTGAGCACCAAGTACAGACCAAGGATGCTCTAGATACAGATCCCAGAATAAAGAACCCACACTCGAGCACCCAGTGAGAGATTTAGGCATAACATAACCCCCCAAGTCAGCTGCCTCTTTTTCTGTAATGACCTGGCTGGAGTTCAGGAGTGCTCTTCTGTTTGCTACTTGCAAGTGTCTGTGCAAATCCCCATTTAGGAAGGATTTGTGAGGTACAGATTATATGTGRCATTATAGGTTTGCTCAAAATGACATTTGACAACATAATAAATAACAACAAAAAGTACTGCACCTCTGTCCCTGCAGTGGAAAAACAAGGGGTGAGTGAGCAGATGAGGCAGTGAAAGCACAGAGGAATGAATCAGATAATACCAGCATAACCACACAGGCTGCACACAAGGTCAAGACCACAGAAATGAGGGTGGGGAGAGCTGCTATTTAGACTAAGAGGAGCTGAGTTTTTAGCAAATGCAGCACWGCCAGGAGTTAAAGGTCTTCCCAAAGGCTGGTGTAGGAAAACTCCATTGCTATGCTTGGCTAAATCTGCCTGATTTGCTCACTTTCAAATGTTACAGCATAAACCTCACTCTGGTTTCATTTTAGGAGATTTACTAAAAACTTTTCTGTTGTGATGTGCAGATAAAATGTCCTGCTTCCACCGCCCTTGCCAGCACTGACCCCTTTTATTCTGGCAGTCAATGGTTTGGAGACAAATGAGTGCTTGAGGAGCAAGTGTTTAACTTCACAAGAAGATAGAGGCAGCCAGGTACATTGATCCAGAGCCACTTGTGACACCACATCTGCTCTGCTGCTCCTAAAGACATAGCTGTAAGTAGAGCTCATTGAGGTTGATGTGTTGGGGAGAGCAGTGGTCAGACAAATGTGACTGAATTTGCCTTGAGATGATCTCAAATGAATTCTTAGCTCGATTGAGGTTTTATTTGTCCCTGTCTAAATGAAAAAAAACAACCAACCCAGTAAAATAAAACACTTCCTGGCAATTCATTTGTTACAGTATAGCATCTGGAGGGAGGAAATGTATAAAATATCTTGTGAACCAGCAAGACCTGCTAGGAAACCATATTATGTTCCCCACTGTTCAACAGGCTGGAAAGTCTTAATGTTTCCTGTCATCTTAAACTTCCTCTTTGTTTTATAAATAATTCCTGGATGCAAAACATTTTCTAGTGCCTTGGCTGTGCCCTGAGGAATGCATGCTGAGGCAAGCTCCCTGAGACATTAAACACTCCAGCAATTGTCCTTTTGGTGCATGGCCAAGCAATGGAGATTTTCAAGCAGGACCTGCATATTGAAATGCAGTTGTGCAGATCATCATCACTTGGAAAAAGGAAAATTGCTTTGCAGGACAGAAGGTTTCCAGAAAGTGGTGAAAATAACTTTCTGTATCTCATGCTGATTTGAACTGAGAAACTGAGAAAAATTGACATTTGACTCTGCTTAGGGCAGAAAATCTGGAAAAGCACAAAATAGCGCAGAATATCTTCTCTCAGACCCTCAGTGTGAGGGAAAGGTCACTCCTGGAGAGCATCCAGGACCCGGTGCTGGGAGCAAAGAAGGAAAGAGATTTTAGTTCCTTTCTCATTCCACTCTATACTCCTTGAGCAAACCCCACCAAGAGATGGGTCAATCTGCTGACATTGRTGTGACCTGCCCAGCTCAGCAGGACTCCCAGGAGCTTTCTCCTGGTATTTGCTCCAGGGTATTGCACCTCTGCTCATTCCGTGTGGGCAGGGCTGGGACACCACAGCTGAATCCTCAAAACCAAGCTAAAYGTGCTCACTGCAGCAATCCTGCTGCTATTTCATCAGGTCGATATGTAATTGTTTCTATTGCTGGAAGGCTCCTTCACCCCCTTCATTAAAATGCAAATTTTACATTAATTAAAAATGCTGGGAGCATTTGCACAATTTATGACCAAATCTCAGAGTCCAGAAACCCCCACGCTGGGGAGGGGCAGTAAGACAGTTTTGAAACTGCTGGAATAAATCCTTATCTCRGAACACTGAGGATGTTTTAGCTGATAAAGGTTCTTTGCGGACTTCTAAAATTAATTTGTTCCACCTAGATTGGGAAGCAGACAAAGCAGAAGGCATTCAAGCAGAATTACATTCCTACAGATAAATGCATCATCTAAAACTTCTCACACAAAAGAGAAAGGAAGAAGAAATGTCCCATCTTATGCTCTGATGCAGCAGTAAATGATCTTACTTCTGCTCAGCCTTCCTTTCCCAACCAAGAATTTTGCTTATCTCCCTGTAKAGCTGACCTACTCTTAGAGCACTGGGAACCTGTCTGCTGGGATTCCTCAGTTTGGAGTAAATCCCATCCTCTCCTAATTAGTCAGTACCAGTAGAATTTCTCCTGAGATGTGCTGGGGTCAATGGGGAGCTGCTCCTCAGTGGCACACAGGAAGGCAGCAACAGGAGACCCTGGGGCTGTGGCTGCCTGGATTTCATGCACTTGGCTGGGGCCTTTCCAGCAGTGTTCTCTGGGGTGAGGGGCTGGAGAGGCGCTGGGGGAATTTGGGCTCACAGCTGCTCCTCACCTCGCTCCCTTATGGGTATGGCTGCAGTGCGGTCCCTGTCTGCGATTGGTTGGGGTGTGAAACCCTCTGTGAGACCTCATGACACGTTCACTCATGTGAAAGCACCCCTGGCATCACATCTTGGCACAGCTGGAGCCTTTCCCTCTGCCCTGGGGGAGGAAGGGGTGTGATCTCCCTGCTGGGAAGTGCCTGGGGTAAAGGATCAGGCTGTAGGAAATCTGTGCTCTTCCCCCACAGGRTATCTCATGGCTGTGGCCAGAGGCTCTACCTCCCACCTGCATTCAGCTAGCCCAGTTTCAATTTCCAGAGCCCTCACCTTTCCTGAAAACCAGGCAGGCACAGCCTGGAGGTCTCATCCTGCTGGCCTGGTATGTGCCATTGAGATGTATCTTTTCCCTTAYTTTCCTCCAGCTGGTTTACACCCTTCTGCCCCAGGGAAACCTGTGGCAAACCTGATCCTTACTTCTTCTGGGCATGAGCAAATCACAGTGTGTCACTGGGGAAAAAGAGATCCCTATGGCTGCAAAAATAACCCTGATGTGAAAAAAMCCTTCTGCCTTGAAGTGAAATAAATGGCCACGGAGGGTAGCAGATCTGTGCACAGCCCCAGGAGGAGCAGGAGTGTGAGCAGCACCCAACATTGTATGGGATGAGTGAGTCAGGGTGGCACAGGGACCTCTGCCAACGTGCCACTGAAAGTGTCTACCCCTGGTGTCTCTCATCTCTGTTTGAGGTTCCTGTTCCTGTTCTTCATCTCCTGGAAGGGATAAACGCACACATTTAAACCCCAGCAATGTCTGTGCAGAGCCTGTTTCTGGCACAWGTATAAATCAGCAGCAATTTCCACCAAGGTAAATTTTGTTACTCATTACATTGCCGTAAGTTAGGTTGGAATCCAGCCTCCTGAGGGGTTACTAATGGGCTCTGGGGAGTCTGGCTACGTGTGTGTACGTGCATGGATACGCAAGCAAGGGGAAGGGAGGCCAGAACTCAAACCACTCCTGTAATTCTCATTGCAGTGCCCGTSCTTGGAGAGACAGGCTCCTCTGTGCCAAGCTCTCTGCAAGCCAGGCCTAAAGCTAAGGTTCATTCTGCAAAGAGCCTGCTCTCTGCTTTAGTGACRGATGTAACAGGTGAATGGCAGGGAAATGTGGGAGTGTGGAAGGACAGGGTAATTATAGACACTTCCCTTTGCCTGGTGTCACTGTGGGCACTGCCGGTCCAGAGCACAGCCAGAGCCTTTCTGCAGATTAGATTAGTGACTGCAGATGGGGGAATTTCTGCAAATTTAGGGCATTGACAGGTCTGGTCTGTTATTTATGCTGAGTGATCGAACACAGGCATTAATTTCTGTGAGGCAAGACTTTTTATGGCTCCCTGTGGATCATACAGTGGATACTGAATTGCTGTCCTTCTGGTTGTTGATAAATYGTCTACGGGAATCCAAGATGATCTGGGATCACATTATTAGGATTGTTTCCACATTATCAGCCCTGGTACTTAAACACAGTAAATAAAGAAATGAAAGATGATTTGTTTTTCATCCAGTTGAACTATTCCAAGATTTCAGGGGAAAAAAAAAATCTTCCTGGTAAGTCCAGAGTTATAAAAAGCAACACTGCACGTACTGGGGAAAATGCTGCATTCCTCCAGGTTCTTGTAAGAAAAGGGATTAAGAGAATGTGAAACTTGTGAAATTTATGGTGTCCCTTGGCCGGATGTGATGTGTCAGTGGATGCAARGCACATACCAAACATGAAGTCAAGCAGCCACTGAAGATTTATATCTGCTGCATCTCTGTCCCAATAGCACCATATGTTTATATGGACTGTGCATTTATTATTGGAAATTGAAGGTCTGCCTCATCACTTCTTACTGGAATCTCATGGATTTATTTTCTGAAGGACACTGAGAGCGATCCACGCTCCCACTTATATCCTGGGTCTATTTTAGTTTAAAGGAAAATCCAAAATATGTGTTCCTTCTTCTTAGTAAAGAACAGGATTCCCGAAATTMGAGAATTGGAGCAGACAGCAGTCAGCCACCTCATTCCCATGCTTCTTGTTGTAAAACCTTGTCTTTATATGTAGGATTTTATAAAAAATTTACATTTTCCTGCTACTGTACACATATCCCATCATTTGAGCCGGCTGTGAAACAACTCCCCCGTCTGAAAAGCTGCCAAAAATCCAGGAGCATCCCCGGTCTACAACAGGAATAGTCTTGGAAATCTGTCAAAGCAGCAGAAGAGAGAGATGGGGGCTGCGGCGGATGTGCTTCCCCAGCCGCCTGCGAGCCCAGGCTGAAGCTCAGCCCCCCTGCCCTGGTTTGCCCCACTGGAGAARGGAACAGAGCTGCTGACAGACAGGTCACACAGGGTAATGGAACGGTCACAGCAGTGGGTGCTGCTGGTGAGAAGGACACTCTTGGGAAGTGGAATGAGCAAGAGAAGGTCCCAGTGTGCTGTGGGATGTGAGGAGCAGCAGTGGCTCAGTGAGAGCTCTCCCGGAGGGAAGCGCTGCCCAGCTCAAGCTCTCCCCTGGGCAGGCAGGCAGCCGAAAGTGAGTGCTGCTGTTTTGGGTACCTGTGCTGAGCAGCTGGAGGGATGAGAGCCATAATGTGCCAGAGGAAACCCAGTTGTTTTTCCCAGGCACTGATTCCCAGGAGCCGGTGGCAGGTGGGGATGTCCCCTGGATGGGGATGCCCCGGGATGGGAGGTGGGGATGCCCCCTGGATGGGGATGCCCTGGGATGGGAGATGGGGATGGCTCTGGGGTGGGAGGTGCGGATGCTCCCAGGATGAGCTCCCCCGTCACGGAAGGGACGGTCCCTCACACCCTCTGCTGAGCCTGAACTCATGCCAGGAGCAGGAAGGGATGTCTTAAACAAGCACGGCCATGAGTGATTGTGGTAGCTAAAATAATATTCCATGCTCCATGGAGATGGGATTGTTGTGGTAAACCGATGTGTAAATCACACTATTAAGCAGTTCCTGCTCACAGTGAGGGTTACATTATACTTAATGTCATTTTACTCAMCTACAGTTTAAGGTGTTGCTTTTTCCCTAGTCTAATCCAGGCCTGTTGGATTTGTCATTTGTGCCCTGCAGAGCTGCTCTGAGGTCACAGTCATCCCATGGACAGACACACACWTTTAGGGTGTATCCTCAGTGGGGAATTTAAACAGCCAGGAGGTGTCCCCTGGCCTCAGGCAGGATTTCTGCCCATTAATGGCATCTCCACATCTCCAGTCAGGTTGCCTACATCCAAGCAGCCAGCTGGGAACAGCCTCTAGGCCCTGGGAAATCCTAGACTCCCTAAACTGAGCTGTGTCAGTGCTGCCAATTTAGCAGCACCTGTGATCAAGTTTTGGGGCTTAAACCTGCAAACCTGGACCTTCAGGATGAGTTTGCTAGGATGGATGTAACTGCTGCTTTCTTCATGGGGAAGGAGAATAAACAGGAAAAACCKCTCACTTGTTTACATAAACCATTATGCTGCTTACCCAAAATGCTGCCTACTAACACATTTCCTTGGCTGGAATCCATTTAGCTTTTGATTTCATAAGCAACGAGGGACTCTGCACATCACCACTGCTGTGAGAGGACATGCAAAAGGCGACAGAAGCCATGGRCATCACCCCAGTGGCTCAGACCTGGACTGTGGGTGCAGACATGGTGCTTTCAAGGAGGGCAGCACTACCTGCAGCATGGTCTGGCCAAAAACAATGTCCTCTCTCTTTAATAGCACATAATGCTGATTTTTCTAGCTGAGATGGAGCCAGGGACRCCCAACTTGGAACTAACTGGTGTAAGTCACATGCTTAAAAGTCACCTGAGTGACCCCTCACACAATGGTGTCACCAAGGCTGAGGGGGTCTTGCCTCTTGTTGGGTCTGGCATCAGAAATATATCTGAGATCCCATACGAGATGTTTGGAAGGAGCAGGGGTGGAAGCAGGGCCCACTCCAACCTCTTACAAATAAATACAATCTCTCTTACCTTTTTAATTTTGATTTTGTTCTGCAAAGACCCCAAACTCCTCCTGGTACAAAATGAACAGGAACAGAGAGTGATGTTTATTCTGCAGGCTGGCAGCCTTTCAACCCTTGGACCAATCTTCTAAGCTAAAAATTGCCCAGCTAGCTGAATACCTCCTTCTGTTCCTGGATTAATGTGTTTGGCTTCTGCTGATTTATGGGAGCTGTGACTTCATGACCCCAACACGTGCTCTGAGAAAGCGAGCTTGTGCCAGAGCCTGGGAGCTCCCCACTGGAAAACAAAGCAAAAGGAGATGGATTTGGTCTGTTCTGTGCACCGTGCCCYGGGCTCAGGTGCTCTGTGCCATCACCATCACAGAGCATCTGTGGCTGCTCAGCTGGGAGGAGGGACAGAGACAGAGATGACACTTGTCATTCCCTCCTGAGGGGCTCAGTGCCTTCATCCCCCCCTAAACCAACCAGCTCCGTGTCCTCAGCTGTTCCAGCATCCCCAGGGGCTTCCTGGAGTGGCTGATTAAGGGGCCACAAGAATGCAACTTGATTAGAGCATGGTCTGATCACAACCACTCCGATGTATTTTCCATATTTGAGTGGGAAAAGCTGCAGCTCTGCCTCAGCAAAAAGGTAAAAGGTTGGCCCAGTGTGTCTGCAGAAGGGGAAAAATCAGAAAGACAGACCAGTGATAACAGAGGGACAGCTTTCCACACAYACTGAGCTGGCAAGGACACAAAGGATACCTGCAGAGGATTCAATTTTTTTCCTAATTTCATCTGACATTTAGCAATCRTAACTTTTCATTTGAGTAATAAATGGGTTTGTCCTTTCCAGCWAAACTGCTGTGGACATACTATTCCCTTTATGGTGTGTTTTGCTGAATTCCAGATGTTGCTGTTTATTCAAGTCAAAGTTCAACCAAAGAAAAGTCAACAATAGGAAAAAAAAAGTGGTTTTGCTCAAAATGAAAAAGAAAATAAAATATTTTGAAGTTAGTTTGTGCTGGTATTACTCTTATGTGGAGTTTTACACWGAGCTGAAGTGCAGCAGTGCAGTGAATCATTCCAGGGGAGTGAAAATGACTGTCAGTGCTTGCTTCTCCCATTAACCTTTTTTAATGTGAACTTATAAAATAATATRTGGTCTGGGAGATGAGGAAAAAACGAGTACTCATTGAGCCAGCCTCCACAGGAGAAAYTGTAATCTTTTCTGATGTAATGGTGAAAGAAATAACCCTTTGCTTATCCAGTCTACCCCTATATCGAGTGCCTTTCTCTACAGGCAGAGATGGAGCAACGAGAGGAAATACATGATTAAAGATGGGGCGTGTCCGGGTTTTGCCCAATTGTTTTATTCTCAGGTGAGATTCATGTGCTGGGTGCTGCACAAAGCAAAACCTGATCCTCACTACAACACGATAGGCTAAAACAAGACACCACTCTCCATGCTCAGAGATGAGAAGATAGAACATTCTTCAGTTGCTTTTTCAATAATTGATAATAATTCAATATTCAATTGATAATAATTCAATAATTTCAATAATTGTATTTTAACTAGTTTATAATCTTGGGAGTCAGTCACTGTGGAACCAGCCCAGGTGTTTGTAGAGCAGCCTTGAGGTGGCTCTGAATAGCAAATCTCTGATTACACTTGTGTCTTGGTTCTGTAGTGAGAACATGACATAAGGCTGAGTTTTTTCTCCCTACATAACTAAACTGAAGCTGTGAATTTGCCCCCAGTTTTGGCAGATTTCCTTCATATTGCAAAGGAAAATAAGCAGAGCAAAAGCAAGAGGTTTATTTCAATCACATGGAAGATGTTCAAAAGAGTGTCCTGCTACCTGCTGTTGCTAGCTGAAGGCTGCTGRGATATTTAGCAGCCTCTTTGAACCAATTGCATTCCCTGGGACTTCATTTTAAGATCCCGAATCAGCCTTTCGTCCCTGCCAAGCGGGATGGAATCTCCCCTGAGAGGTAACCACTCCTGCCTGAGGAGGTTTTGATGTGACCCTGCCTGTCCATCACCAGGATGCTGTGATGGGAGACAGAGGTGGAGAGACAGTGTTCCCTGTGGCCTGTGGGCATGATGGAAACATTTCCTGAAGCCTTTGGGAACTGGGAACCACGTCCTTAGGAGGCCAGGAGGGTGGCATTTCCCCAGTCCAATGCAGGTGGAAATAAAAAATGTGTGGAATTAGGAGAGACTTTGTGCTGGGCTGGAAACAAGCAGCAGTGCAAAATCAGCGCAGAGCACAAACTATAGGCAGCTTTTCCCTGGCCAGTTCTAATGTTYGGCAAGTTCCTGAGCAACCCTTCCCTTCAGTAACCCTTAGAGACCCCAAGAGCTTGTCAGGTTCTTACGGAGCTGACCTTGCACTGTGCAGACACCTTGGATTTGTCACAGGGACATGTGCTGTGCCCTGCAGCACTCACAGAATCATGGAGCCATTCAGGGTGGAACAGACCTCTATGACCACCCAGTCCAGCCATTAACCAGCACTGACAAGTSCCCCACTAAACCAYGTCCCTCYGTGCCASATCTGYGTGGTTTTTAAATATCTSCAGGAATGATGACTCCACCACTTCCCTGGACAGCCTGTTCCAATGYTTGACTGCCCTYTCTGTGRAGAAATTTTTCCKAATAATGAATCTAAACCTCCTCTGATGCAACTTGATGCCCCTGCAACCTATCTTGTGACAGATTTGAGGTAGCCTWGGTKTGGGTTTGGTTAGCCACACAGACAGAAATGCTGGTGATGTCGAGTGAGGGGCTCCTTCTCCTCTGGCCCTGTCTACATCCATGTGAGACATGACTGGGAAATGTCAGTGCTGGGAGTGGTTGCCTTGAATCAGCAGAGCTGAATTGCAAACTGAAATGCTTGTGCTCAAACAGATTTTTTTGAGCTCAGATTTTTTTTTACCTTTGCCCCTGCTCATGAAGAGGTTTGATCTGATTTCCCTAAGGAGCACTTTTTCCCAGCTCAGAAGGAGCAGCGGCACTAGTGGGTGGCTGCTCTTATGAATCTTTGTGGCTCCCTGCCATAAAACTCCAAAAGTCAATTGACAGCTCCCCAGGGCTTCTGTTTCCCTCAGAGGAAAGGGAAAAGGAGGTTTGGTACCTCCTTAACTAAAAGCTCACTAGGTATCAAACAGATTTTTGTTTTTATTTGATTTGGCTGCCTTTGAGAAGGGGGAAGGGTAAACAACCTCTTCTCTACTTCCTAGCAGGAATTTTTGCCTATGGACAWAGCCTAATCTGACTTTCAAGCAAACAGATCAATATTTGCTTTTCACCACATCGAAACTTTCTGTAAGCATTCCTGGTACAGAAATTAATACATGTTGAAGTTAGTTAGGGGCCATTGATTTGKCTGGTGTATGAAAGTAGAGTCTGCTTCAATTCAGCAGAGTCAGGCACATTCCAGCAGAGAAGTTGCCCTCATACATTTCACAGGTGCAAGTTTGGTTTCCAAACTGAAGTTGCAATCAAGATAGAAAATAAATTATTAATGGAAAATTAACCACATGAGATCAAACAGGAATCAGCATGGGCACCTGGAGGTGTGGAGATTCAATTTAAGGAGGGCGGTGCTGTTGTAGGCTGGGTTACTGCAAACCAGCAAATCTCAAGTTYCCCAGGTCACAAGGTTATTCATATTTGTTTCCATTATAGCCTCTGCTAGGCCACTAATGCATCACTCCTTTTGTGTTTGTCATGAGGAAATCCCTAGMATTAGTCTGCCTGCAGTCTACTCAGACAAGATAAGTAGAAAGTGGGAGATAACATTATTGTTATGCTTATTTATGAGCTGGGAAGATTCAGGGAAGGAGATTAAGGGAACATGCCTGTGGCAGTCTGAGGCAGATGGAAGGTACAGATTGGCCTCCCAAGATCCCTCTTAGTCCTTGTATGGTCACCTCTCCCAGAACACCCTGCTCTCACTAGAACAAATGAAATTTGAGCTGTGCCAGCTAGCCCTGTAACATGACCTTGCCAAAACATGGATGTGTTTYACAAACAGATTTAATTTTTCCTTGCAAATTGGTAATAGAGACCTGTTAGACCAGCTACAGGTATCTTTGGCTTAGTACCAAATCACCGATGATGCTTTGAAAGCAGATGCTGCTGAATGTTGCCACRGGCAAGGTTTTTTCTTCCATGGGCCTGTGAACACCCCAGTGTGTGTGAGGAGTGGTGGCATGGAGACACATGGGTTTAATCACCAAACAGAGCACTCAGGACCTGGGACACGTGCACTRCACCGTGGTATGATCTAAGGAGCTATTTAAGGTCTCAGCTGGAAAACAAACACGGAAAAGATAACCATGGATTACAAGGCAGTTTGAGATCTACGTAGATACACTGTTTTGACAGCAGAAATTATGAACAGCTCATTTTTGTTGACCTGTGCCCTACAATCTGTTTGAAAACAATTCCTTATTTTTATCTGAGAAACTGATGGTGGAAAACATTGCTTGCATGGAAAATATTGTCTCRGCCATCTCTTGCCCAATGGTTTGTTTCGGAATTGTGATTCAGCGAGCTGATGCTCCTTCTTCCTTGGCRGTACCTGAGTGTGARCTCCCAAGGTGCTGTCACTGCCTGRTGGGTCTGTGCTGATGAGTCAGAGCCCACATGGCTGTGATGGGCTGATAAAAGGAGGATGACACCTCAGGCAAAACAAACCATGGYAGACCCACACAGATCAGCCTGTTCCACAATACTTTCACCAGTGGTGGAGGAGGAAAGTGGAGTAAGGGAGGTAGAGGCAGGAGAAAAGCATTAGGAGGAAAATCAGGGCATGGATCAGGCAGGACATATTAAAAAACCCCATTTCCAAAGCAGAGAAAAGTGGCTCCCACACAGAAATCTGCTGTGCTTTGTCCTGAAGTGCTGCAGGCTTCCCACACCTCTCTCTTTGTTACTGGTGACAGCATGAGAGAGCCAGGCTGTTCCAGCATGTTTCTCTTTCTTCCTCACTGTTAGACTCGACCTGCTGCTTGCTCTTCCCTTCTTGGCAGAGTGGCAAGGTGGAGGCAGGGGTCTGGTGGTTCAGGACATCCTTCCTGGAGGTGAAGTAAGGCCAGCAAGACAGAAAATGTGTAGGTTTGGGCAGGTTTGACCAAACAGTCGTTGCTGTGTTTCTGCCGGGTGCTGTGAGCAAAGCAGGAGCTGTAAGGGRAGRAAGRRAAGTCTSTCAGACTGCAGTGAGCAGTTCAGGSTGGTTTCACTCCTCTGAAGTGTGCAGGCAGGGACTGACTTGTGTGGCAGCAGGACCATTGCTGTGCCTGTGACAGGTAGAGGATWTTGCTCAGTTAATCTAAGAGATTGGACTTCTCTTAAAAAGCTGGCTGGAAAAGGAGAATAGCAGCTCACCTTACACACTCTAAATCTATTTCTCTGTGATTGAGGTCCAGCAGGCTCCAAGAGACCCCTCCCCATTGACAGAGCCTTTGCTAAACCTGTATCTGAGTCTCCCCAGCCTGCCCAGTTAGCTCTGAGAAACATTCTWATGGWGGTATCATTGCAGACCAKTTGCTGTCTGGATAARTGCTTGCTTTTTGCAAACTTATTTRTCCTTGTACCCATARCWGGRCYTTCATTGTTTCAGTTATAGGAGTCATTTAAGCTGCAGAGGATGCAGAGTTAGAGGCAGGCCAGGCTGTTTCACCCCAGAGCCTGGTTTTCAGCTGCACGTTACTGTGTTAGAAATCTGCATTTATGGAAGATATTCTTGGTAAAAGAGCAATTGAGACCTCTTGTCTGGCTGTGCTCTGCCTAGCCACTGCCGGCCAGACAAATTGCTCCCAGGACATGACAGCCAACCGGGTGCCTATTCCAATCTGTTTCTCTCATTTCTGTTGTTGTTGAAGCACTGTTGTTGATAATTTCTGGCAGAAATCAGTTGTCAC
The DNA here is from genome assembly GCF_030028575.1 of Malurus melanocephalus. Classification (NCBI taxonomy): domain Eukaryota; kingdom Metazoa; phylum Chordata; class Aves; order Passeriformes; family Maluridae; genus Malurus; species Malurus melanocephalus. The sequence goes on along the minus strand of NW_026623258.1, from coordinate 2,744,746 downwards.
CACTCTGTGCCATGACTGCTGCCTGTGCAGGTTCACAAGCCCTGATCCTCTCTCTCCAGGTGTGCTCTCCACTCCATCACACAGAGTGGGACATCATGAGGCCTCCTCAGGCAGGGCTGACACAGAAACTGCCTGGTGGAATAGTCCAKATCTCATTCCCTGTGCAGCAGTTGCTTGTGAGAGCATTTGATGGTCTGAGGACAACACTGCTGGCAGTGGAGTAATGTTCTATTGATATGAAGTCTCCAGGCCTGTGCCCTGGTCCTATTTATTCCCTAAAACAGACATGACCCAAATGACCAGTAAGCTGTGCAGGGCAAACACCAGTCTAATTCACTGTAGAAGTGAGMCCCTCACTCTGGGAGTGTCCCAGATCCTACCCAAGCCTCGACAAAGCCTGGGGGCTCTTGGTGCTGGAGGGAACACAACAGGCAGCACTCCCTGCCCAGCTCTGTGCCCACACCAGTGGTATTCACACCCACTGGGCAGCATTTGTGCTGCTACCTCTGTGATCTCTCACTTCCAGGCACAGCTCAAAATTAAGTAATCACATTTTTAACCGGGTATCTTCTACCTCACCATTTCTTACAGAGCAGGATCTGGGCAGGAAACATCTGCTTCAGTGACTGCGGCAGCCGGAGCGGTCAAGTGAGCTCTGGAAAATGGGGAATAAACACAGCTCGTGCATAACAAAGTGGTGTCCGGCAGCAAATTCCTCCTACCGGGAAGAAAACTGAATCTCCCCCTTGTTTCCCTGAATCCTGTTTCCCTGTTAAGCCCCAGCAATTTCAAGCATTCCAGGCATGCAAGGGAACACTGTTGATGTCAGGCAGCCGGAGACCAGCGGGAAGAGGGGACGGAGCTCAGGAAGTCTGGGCCCCTGGCAATGAAACAAACACTGTGTGGAGAGCATATTCTGGGTCATAAAAGGGTTTCCCCAGTGCTCAATCTGTCTGAGACAATTTTCTATTTTAAGTCCCCAGCTGTAGCCTGAGGAGGGGGCAGTGGAGCATGGAGTGAATCACCCATCCTGTCCAGGAGAATCCCAAAGTAGGAAATTTCCTGCCTTTGGAAAGAAAACAAGACACACAGTCACTGCTGTGCCAGAGAGGAGCCCAACACCATCCAACAGGGACCTCGATGAGGCTATATGGGAGCTCAGACATTTTTCCATCTGCCATTGATGCCTGTGCTCAGGAAAACATGAGCCTCTCTCGCTGACGGGTCTGGCTGTGCTGGAGCTGGCTCACAATACAGGGCAGGTCACCCAGCACAGAGCCCAGCAGCAACCAGGCTGTGCCAGTGGAGGAGTGGCTCATTGTCACCAGCACCCTGCTCTCCTGCCTGCTGGAGGATGCTGGAAGCAAGAGGAACCTTCCCCTCCCAGCTCCATTCCCCACGGAGGCAGACTGTTGTCAAAGTGATCAAATCCATCCCCACCCCGGTTCATCAGCTGCACACTGTGGTGCTCTCCTCACCTCACAAAAGGACTCTCACAGAAAATCATTCATCAGAGGAAGGTTCAAGTTACAAAACACTGTCATTCCCTGAATCAACACTGAATCATGCCCGTACTCAGCACATAAGGCAGACTTTAGCCACAGGAATGCTTGAAGTGCTGACTGTGATGAARAAAGGTGTGAAGGTGATAAAAGTGAGGCAGGTTAGCTTAGCTACACCCATTTAAATGCAGCTATCTACAGCATTCAAGTTTTACCTTTGTACTTCAGGCTAAATTTCATGTCATTTTGTATATTTTAAATGGGATTAAGGAAGGCACTTTGAATTTTTTTGGGGTCTAATTTCCCCCTCATTGAACCATTGAGAGTTTCAGTGGGAGCATCCCAGGGAACACAGAAAAGCAGTTTGTATGTGTCTCCAGAATCACTGCAGTCAGACATGCAAAATGCTGATCCATTAAAAATTCAGTGAACTGATTCAATCACGCTCCTATCATTTTAATAAGTTACCTTTTTACAGGAAGCTTTCATATTGGATCTGACAGGTTTTTTTTGTGTCACTCCAGCTTCACATCAGACGGAAAAGATGTAGTAGGTAACCTGTCTGTCAGACAGAGACTGCCCTACAAATACAGTTTTTGGGAACTTGCTCTATTTCATAACAAGTAATATTTGCAACCATTTTCTGTAGCACATTATGCTAACCAAAAAAAAAAATTTCCATTTATTTGACTAGCATTGCATTAGCTCTAAATTAAGGATTGTATTTTACTATGCACTTCCATAATAAGTCYTCATTTTATTCATTAGAGAAGTAAATTTCTACTTGAAATATTTGATAAACAAATAAGTCTGCAAGCGTCCTAGAGGTGCAGTCCTCTCTCACGGTGTCTTTGTGGAAAAAGTTTGTGAACGTTTTACAGAAAAGGTGGGATTTGCCCAGCCAAGTCCAGATGTTCACACTTGTGAATTTCTGCCTATGAGCTGAGAGTCTGGAGTGTTTTTATAATCAGTGGAGAAATACAGGTACTTCAGGATGCCTTTTCCCTTATCCTAATGCAACTGCCCTGATATTGCACCCTGAAAGTGCCTGTTTCTTTCTCCTGGGAACTTGAAATGACTGGCACCAATGCAGATATCCAAGCCATGTCTGCACCAGAAAACTGAAATTCCAGGGATCCTTCCTTGGCACTGAAGATGAGGAGCAAAAAATGGCACAAAATATTCGAGCTCTCAGAAGTAGAGAKGCAGCCCCCAGGTGGGTACTACTGCCCTGCCCTGAGCCCAGCAGGCCTTTGGGACAGCACTGGGTGGTCCAGGTTTAAACAAGGCTGAGGATGAGCAGTTGGGATGGTGTGGAAGCACTGGGGATGGCCACAGGAGGAAGCTGCAGTAGCTGGCCCAGGAAGAGACTTTTATGTTGTAGATGTGCCAAAGAATAGGAGTGAATCCTACCAAATGTCTTGAGGGGTGTTCAGGTCCTCCTCTGCTGTCTTCACTGCTTGTAACTGTGAAYATTTGGTGCTGCTTGGATGCTGTTGGTGTTTCTTCTGTAACAGAACTGTGGTTCTGGTTGGTGCTTGGCTGCTCTGACCTTTCCTCTTATCCTCTCTGAAGCATAAAGGTATTTCTTGTCAGTACCTCCATCTCTTTTCCCGAACCATTCAGGAAGAGGATGGCTCATTTACCTCCACAGAGATTTCTCTAAATTGATTTCCCTCCAGTGGATTTGTGCTGCTGGAAGGATTAAGCTTTTCACTTGCTATTTGGTAATTATGAAAATCACTGGGGACAGAATTTCAAGATCAAGCAATGCTAAACCCAAAGGGCTTCCTGAGTGAACTTTTGCTGCTCCTTTGATGTCWGCACATGACTCTTCTCATCCATACAGTCAGCTGCACCCACCAAAGCACCAGCATCCTTTTCTAAATTCTCAGTCTGGGTGAAACATTTGTCATCAATGTAACAGAAAAATCTAATCCTTTTATTCATCTAGATTTCACAATGAAAGCACACTRTTTTATGTTTACTTTTTGCCCAGTAAAAACTGCTTGTTTGTAAACTGTTTCATTATTTTGATACAAAATTTCTCATTTTTCATCTTTCAGTAGCCCTCTGTCATGTCTGCAAGACAGAAATATCACTGTCACTATGATCTATTGCTGAGGGTATGTACTATGAATGCTAAATGTATCAAATTCTGAGCACAGTTTTAGCAGTGAAAATACAGCATGGGCATGATCAGAGTCCGTCTGCTGGGGAAATAACACCTGARTTCATTTCATGCAGCTGGGACACCTGATTCTCCACATTTTTTTGCTTTGTCTCAGCAGTTTCAGAGAGACTTCCCAACACAGCAGCATAAATGAGAARCAAGTCTGACCCCAGACTCTGAGGACAGACAGAAATGAAAAATAAAACTCRAACCCTAGGAACTGATGTTTCAGTTCAACAGCAACATAAAAAGTAGCAGAAATGGGATGTGAGAATCTGGGGGGAATCTAGAAATCCTGATATGTCATTACAACTGCTTTATTTTAGCACAAAGTCTCATTCTTTGATAATACATTACTGAATAATTTTATCTGTATGCCTTCTCTTCCATGTAAAAATACTGTTTTTCAATTAAGGAAGCTTACTTTTGTTTTGAATGGTTGAATTTTATTCCTGAAGCTTTAAAGCAGAATAAAAAATTGTGATAGGAAGAGTGCCTATATATATCACAGGCAAAATTCCTAAAGACAAGGACCTCTCGAAAATTGGTCTTCAGACCAATTTTTGCACAAATGAGAAGTGCCATGAAAAATGATAACCCATATTAATTAAATCTTCTGGTGTTAGAGAACAAATTGAGGCACATCTGAAAGCTGAAGGGATTTTTTATATGACTCAGTCTTTTTGCCTCTGGGTCGCCGCTTCAGAGTTGGTGTGGGCTGGTACAACCAAAAATCATTATTTTCTGACAGCTGTTTGGAGACCTCTGGGAAATGAGTTTGTGTTATCCTGCTAGCAGTGGTGGTGACTGATGCAGCATCAACTAATCTATCCTCCCTGCAGGGGGTAATTGGTATTTTCCTCCACGATGGCAAACAGAGAGTCTGTAGCTAAAACAGGCATAAAACAAAATTTTCATCCTTTGTATCACCAGATCAGCCACATTGTTATTTTCTAGCCCCCAAAGTGCTGATGCTGTGTGCACMTTTTCACCGTGGGGTCAGCAGGATGGACCCGAGGGCTGGCACTGCTCCCCCATCATTCACTCCTGCCCTCCTGAAATTTTGGGTTGGTTTCCTGACTGGCAGCATCAGTGTGTGTGCAGCTGATGGACCTCTGAGCACAGGATCATGTKAACCACAGGGCCCATGGCAGCTTTAGATGGGCTGCTGAAGTTAAATATCAACAAACTTCGGATGAGGAAAAGCTGGCAGAGTGCATTTGGGCCTTTTTGGCATTTTACCTTCTTGAAAATATTTCATAGCCTCTTTTCGCAAAAATTTGCAAAAGACATGTCTCCATCACATATGTTGGTCCAGTGCTAACACTCCCCAAGTCCAGGTTTACTGAACTTCAATTTTAGAGACACTGAACTTCAATTTTAGAGCTCACATCTCAGCTAGAGCTATCTGACCATGTGTGAAAACTGGGGCCCAACCTCCACTGGAGTTTCTTGTTGATGGGGATTGACTGATGGGGAATCTGCGTCCAGAGGCACTTTCCTGACAGAATTTTCTTGCCATGCTTTCCCCACCTCCCTCCCTGTGCTCTCAGGCTCACTGTGCTTTGTGACTGATGCAGCCTCCTACAGACACTGGTGCTTCACTTAATTCAAAACCAAAGCTTCAAACCAGAAACGTTGCCCTCCAGAGAGGCCCATCTCWCTCCACTGTCTGAGAGCTGCTTGGAATGATGCAGCCACACTTAGGTGTGTGCACCTCTGAAGTGTCTGGTAGTAGGAAACCTGCCCCTTAGACGGTGCAGTTCTAAAGAGAGGTAAAAAATGGAGGTATATTCATAAGAAATAATAAAAAAATACTTTGTAGACTTGGAAAAATATGTTAAAATATTTAAAGTGATCAATTTGATTTATAAAGGAAAAGAAGATTTAGTGGCAACTCAAGTTAGAGTCAATAAAAAGGTTACAATGTTAAACAGCTATTTTAGTCTAATGGAGAAGGACATGACAAGAAGCAGGGGCTGGAAACAGAAGCCAGACAAATTCAAGTGCAGTCTCATAAACTGTAACTCCCATAAAGCACTGTGCAACCAAGGGGAAACAAAGTTTAATGATGATCCTGACTCAAAGCAGATCAGTTGACAGCTGTGCCACCATCTGCAGCAAATGTTTGAGCACCAGGGCTACCTGGGTGTGTGTGGTCATCAGACTCAACTGGCCAATGTGTCATCTGAGCAACCCCATCCTGAAACCTGGGATCCTCATTTGAGGAGTTCTGGGCAGACTGAGATATCCAGACAGGACCGGCCAGACACGACACAAGAACTACAGAAGACCTTTTTGGAATAGAAGCTAGAAACWAGGAAAGATACCTTAATGAATCTGCAAGGATGGTGGACTATGGGAGGAGGGGRCTGAGAATCCTCTTCCAGACAGTGGAGAGCTTTAGATAGGCTGCTCAAAAATGGGGTTCTGAAACAACTCTGATGAACCATGACAGGAAAACACCAATGTGCCTCGGTGCATTGCAAAATGAGAGCAGGGAATTTGGCTCAGATATTGATATCTTGCTGTAGGCATCCAATGCTATGTGAGATGAATCTAGCACTCAGYGATTACAGGAAATGCTTTGATACCACAGCAATGTTTTTAGATATCTTGGATTCTAAATGGAAWTTTTTTAACTTTTTCATCTGAATTTTGGATAGTAATAAACAACAAAAGGCCAGAAATTCAATGTTTTACCTTAGACCMAACTAAAAGAGTAAGATAGACAATACAGTACAAAACTTATTCCAGGACTCTCAATGAAAATAACCAAAACAAACATGCATCCTTTGAAATCAGAAATGCTCATTTCTCTCCCAGAAACACCCCGGGCCAGCTTGTGAAGTTTGAAGAATGTGCAACTRCTGATGTGATATGTGTTGGTACTTCCCAGAAATCCCTTTGCAGTTTGATGACAGCCCCGTCCCACGTGTTTGTTGTTGTGCAATGTCCAAGCATAAAACTCTCAATGTTGCTCAGTAATACATAGAGAAGAAAAGGAGAGGAGAAGAAAAGGAGAGGAAGAAATAAACCAACCCACAGTAAGGGAATTATCAGAAGATCCTTTGCCCCTGTGGCCTTTGACATCTGGTTGTTGCTGTAGTTAAGATGACATAAACCTTCCCAAACCCTCTGTTTGGACTCTCCAGCAGGAATGGACCATCGCCCCTTTGGGTGACTGCACTTTCTACCACTCCTGCACAAGATTAGTTGTGTAGTCCAGCTCTGAATCACAAAGGAAAGTGCAGRGAAGTGTCAGCAAAGACAAATGTTGTGACCAAGGCTGGCAGAGGTGTGGGACCAGCTGGGTGCAGAGGAGCAGCACTTTGCCCTGTGCACACCCGGTGCTGCCGGAGAGACACGTGGTACCACACCCTGCAAACACAGAGCTGCCAGTAAGCAGAGGCACACAGAGGTCAGGATTATTTTTAGAGACATAAAATTAATGGCCTTCTTTCCTGAGTCATTGTAAAAACATTGTTTGGGGGCAGTTTCTGCTAGGAAATGCACACCACCTTCAAAGSTGTTTACTTGCTGYACRGATAGGTTGGGATTCAGAGGGCAGRCATGCTCGAAGAAAAAGTAATGTCTGAATCAGTCACCAGCAGCTCTTTTAGGACAAGCAGGTGATCCCATTAAATTGTTCAGCAAGTGCTGGAGTCACAGGCCAAGATGTCCCTATAGTCCCCAGAGGAAAGTGGGCCATGGACTGAGCCGTGCCATGGCATCTGCTCTTGAAGCAGTGGTTTCTGAGGTGTCAGCAAGACCTTTCATTGCTTTAGCAGGTGTTGTCTACAACTCCCCTCTCCCTCACTGGCTCCTCCAAAGCTGACTTTTTAAAATAATCTTGTCTGCTCTAGGATTTTAATACTTCATGGTAACTCCTGGAGTCCCTGGAAATTGAAATAGCTCCCAATTGGCAAAAGATGCTCTCCTGTCCCTGGACTCACAGAGGGTAGAGGGATAGGTGACAGTGAGAGACGGCTCAAGGCACACCTGTGGGGTGATGTAATGTGGACTTTAGTCCCTGGAGAGGTTGGGTCTACAGGTTTTTCTGCACATGCTCTTACCTGAGCTGGTCCCGAGCTGAGCTCTGCCAGCTCTTCATYGGGGCACTGCATTGCCCCGGGATTTGGCTGCTGAGTGCTCAGGGTGCTTGAGAAATCTCACAACATCCAGGTCCTAACAGAGCCAAGCAGATGGATGTGTAATCCTGCCCCAGGTCTCAGAGCCTTCAGGAAGGTTCCCAGATTTTGGGGCTGAGGCAGGATTTACACATCCATCTGCTTAACTTCACCAAGGACACAGCRCTGGGCCAGCTCCCACTTAGCTGCTGCAGAAATTCAGAAGCTACAGCACAAGGCACTGATGGGGTTCAAATGCCCCAGGGCAAGACAGGATTGCAGGCTGAAGTTCTGGATCTAAAATTTCCCCATTTTGGGGCATGTTTGGGCTACATCTGCCTTTCTTAGGGTCAGTGCAGTGCAGAGTGTCCCTCAGCTAATGCCACAGCACATCACTGTGCCAAAGTCCTCACATGAGCCCTGTGGCTGAGTGTTCATCCTCTGCCCTGTGATGCTGGGABGGTTGATGGCTGGATCCTGCCCAGATAAGGATGGAGATCCTGGATGGGGCACATGCTGAAGCACTGGAAGGAGAARCATTTCTCACTGGCTCTCAGCCAAACTTTCAAAGCAGCAGAGCCAAGGGAATCATGTGAAATCTGAGCACAAAGTCAGCATTTCAAGGGTTTCAGCTCTTAAATCAGTGGCAGTCACTGTTTAAAGTAAAAACTTAATTGACCTTTCTGATACCACCTGATGCACTCTACCAAAAATATGTTCCTTTTGTTTTGTTTTTTTGTGGGCTGCATTACCTTCTTAGGTAAAAATTTAGGAAGAAAATGTCCATTAACACAGTCAAATGAAATGGCAATTACTGTTTAGTCAGACAGCATGGAGCCTGTACTTTTAATGCAATTAATTCTCTCATGGCTTAATAAATTAATTACACTACTGTAGTCAAGACTGAAGTTTAAGARGCACAACTGTGAGGGTTCTTTTGTTTTTCAATACATAAGCACTGAGATCCTTAAAAGGAAGTTTTGTCTACTCTGAGGCCTTGACTGCTGTATTATTGAAATAAGGCACCTACAAAAATATCCACCTTTTTTACATGGTATTTTAATTTTTTTTGCTTTGCATATGCTTTACATAATTGGACTTTTTTAATGTAAATGAAATTACATTTTTTGGATCCATTTTTACATCCTAAAATCCTTTGAAAACATAAAGAAATCTGCTTTTCTACGCCCCTGTGTGTCAGAAGAGCAGGTCTTTTGCAGGTGCTTAAAGGAATGAGGGATCCACTTGCATCCCTTGTGGAAACATGCTCCCCATTTTTCAATACAGGAAGGCATGGCAGGAGGTYGAGGTGGGAATCACCTGAATCTCAAAAGCTTAATCAGTGTTGAGTTATAGTCATTATGAAACAGTGGCAGAAAATTCTTACCTACCTTCCCCAGGCTCTGGGCTCTCATTCTCATCAAGCTTTTTTGACTTTTTTTTCAGACATTTTAGGGCTTATGTGGTTGTGCCATCAGGGAACAGATCGGATCTCAGGGGAAAAGAAACAAAAGTTGTCTTTTGGTGGATCTGTTCCCTGAACTTAGTGCACATTTTTTGTTTTTATGTTCCCCTGGCATGAATCATTTTTTGATGGCATCAGTAAATGCTGCATGGGCTTCTCTTCATTAGTCAGAGTTAGTAAATAGTTGTTTGGCTTTGAAGCTCTTGGGAGAACCAAGGCAGAGAGGCAGAGTGACATTGTGCCCACAAGGACCAGTCTGTGTTTCCCAGCCTGGTGCTGGGTGTGACAGCACAGCTCACTCCAAGGGACATGCAAGGACTTTGCAAAATGAGCTGTTCAGAATCTTCCTTGCTCACACAGTCACAGACCAATGTAATTTCTACAAAAATGATAAAAACCTCCCAAAGCCTGGCTTCCCACAGCTTAGGCGCCATCTCAGATGCCTCAGTGCTCATTTTAATTTGTTAGCTCTGAACAGCTAACGAGCAAGGTGAGGGATGTGCCAGCAGTGACAGCCAGCAGGTCCTCACGGCCACTGCCTTTGTGACTCACATTCTGAGTGCATTTATTCACTGCTGCATCACTGGTGAGTGTGCAGGCAGCTGCCTCCTGGTGATGGTGACAACTCTGAGCAATGCCATCCCTCAAGCACCTTGTTCTTCAAGGACTGATCCCCATGACAGACGGAGCACTGCCATTTATCAGGACTTAGCTGGGGTCTAATATGTGGTTTGGTCACTGCACTTGGGGAAGGAGAAGCTGAAGGGGCTTCAGAAAGGACCAGCATGAATGATTTAAGGTCTAGAAGATAAGTTTTGTGGATTCAAAGGACTTGGGGAWCATCAGTCTGGGTGACAGCTGACAGCCAAGGAAAGATAACTGCTTGAAACAAGGCAAAATGCCCTTGGAAAGGAAGGGAATAATCCATCTGTGCTTGGAAAGGGGTCAGAGATTATGGATTTTAACTACTGCAAAAAGACTTCAGTCAGAAATTATGAAAAACTTTCTCAAACTAAAATAATGAAGCATGGAGTTGGATGCCCAAGGGAAGCTGTGAAATCTTCACAGTCTTTTTTTTTTTTTTTTTTTTTGGAGGACAGATTAGAGAAGCACCTGTCAGGATTAGCTTCAGCACTGTCAAACCTGTCTTGGGGCAAGGGATCTGCATGGTGACCCCTCAAATTCCCTTTCAGCCTGCTTTTCTCTGATGCTATTAACCTGTGAAACTGTCACAGAAAGTCATTTCTCTGCGACAAGTGAGATGCAGCCACGTGGTATTTCWGAGTGTGCTGTGGCACCTTCACAGGACATGGCTGTGCTGCAGAGCTGCTCAAAGCAGGAGTGCAAAGCAAAGCTGAAATGTCAGTGAGAGATTTTAATTCATGGTGCACCTTTTGAGAGGGGTGTCCTGCAATTCTTAAGGACTGAAAACAGTCAAAACCTCAGTCAAAAGTCTGAAAGGCAGGGGGGCACTGATTTCTCTAGGGAATCAGTTTAATGTGAATTGTGCTTTTCCCCTAAATCTCAGAGCCACTGCAGACTCCCAAAAGACCATAAACTGTCTGCCTTGATGATTCATTTCTGTACAGAGGAGACTTGCTCCCTAAAAGCCAGTGCAAGCTTGTCCCTTCACATGCCCCTGAGCAGTCCCAGCAAATGCAGTTTTGCTCAGTAAACCTCGATCCGCGATGTCTGCAACAGTCTGGAACTCTAAAGCCAAACGGATCATTTCCCAAAGCGCTTTTTTGTTCAGATGCCATGGGAATGGATACTCTTTATTGAGGTCCTGCACCTCATTTGCCATCTCAAGAGTGATAGATCCCACCKAGGTAATTGGAAAAGAGCATGACAGGATTTTTCTCATTGTAAACACATAATTAGCTAAGATAAATCCTGGACAAGCCCAGCTCACAGCAGATGAAACATAACAGGGACAATGAAATTTTCTGGTCCCACAGAGAGGGTGGAGCTGTCTCTTYTATTCAAATGCACATGGAGGGACACACATCTCTACAGGTATAGACAGAAAGTGAGGGCTGCTCCTGGTAATCCCTTCTCCAGTTGTGAAACAGTGGCAGTTCACAAGCGCTGCAGTCAGGCTGAAAGGGCACCTCATGCATGTGGTGTATCTGTGCAGGGAGAGCTGGAATCAGCAGAAGATGACTGGAAAGTGAGGCTCTGAAGGAGGGATGCAGAACAGGAGATGGGAGAGAAGGAAGCTCTGCTGCGCCCATGTGCTTCACATGAACTTCAAGCACAGKATCCATGGTGGGAGATGCTGCCCTTGGGTAATTTACTTCAGCATCTCAAAGCACCTTGATGTGTTGAGGAGCACTGGCCAGGCATGTTGTGGTTGTGTGGGCATTTTGGCACAAAAACYCTCCTGACCATATACAGACCATTTTAGTTTGGGATCATCCCAGTGCAAACATGATCTGGATGTGTACGCGCGTTTTTCAAGCGGCACTGACAGGGCAGACAAAAAAGGGAAGTATCACAACCCCAGACTATCAAAATCTCACCAGCTGCTCTCTCTCTGTGCTCAGAATTGCACTGAATTGCACAGAATTGCACCCCACTCCATTTCCACCCTGAGAGCCACAAGTGGCAGCTGCTGCTACAGGCTCCGTGTTTCACAGCCCCTGCTCCACYGTGCAGCTTGAACGAGGCCCTGGGTGAACCTAAGTGTTTTGGGGCACTTCTGAGAATCAAAGGTAAAAAACCTTTCTTTTACATCATCTGCCACACTGCTTGAGTCAATGCTAGCTATTGGTATGTGCATTTGCCACAAACAGCTCCCACAGAGAAGGACTAGCCCAGCCCCAGTGATATTATCAGGAAATWACACTCGCTAATATTTCTCTGGTTTTGAGGCAGTAAAACAAGATGAGGTCTGGCAAAAAGCTCTGGGAAGAAAGACCATATTTCTGACCAGCAAGGCTTAYGTCATCATCTCCAGGAATTTCTTCTCAGCAGGAAACACAGAGCAACCCTTCTCTAGAAGGTCAACAGGGTTACTTAAACTTGGGTCATTTTACACAGCWGGGCAAATGAATCTGGTGAAACCAAGGTGACAGAAGCCTCTGTCAGTGTGACTGGAGGGGATGAGAGAGCAGGATGATTGTCTGCAACAACAAATCACTGCTAACAGACTGTTTCTGGTTGAAACAGCTGGTCTGATGGTGCCTTTTCCAGCAAAGACATCTGCAGCTTCCATCACCGATCTCGTGTTCTGGGATGGGAGTATGAGCCTGATCAGGCGGGTCCCCCAACCCAGTGCCTCTTCTCTTTGCTCCACACATTGGGGAGTAACCCTGGGAAAGCCTTAGGARCCATTTCTGGACTGCAGCACGCCAGGGGAGCTGCTCCAGTCAGGCAGGGTGACAGCAGGGTGCTCATCCTGCCAGGAGATGGATGGATGGGAGCGGTGCCGTGGGAGGACTGTGCCCGCTGCAGGAGCAGGGTCTGCTTGCACATTCCTCAGCCCTGAGTCATCTGGGGCTGCCTGCTGACCCCTAACCCCACTCCAGCTCCAGGCACAATTTTCCTGCYTTTCTTCTGTGGGAGACAGTATCTTCTCAAAGAGAAGTGATGAAAAGCAACTGCTGAAGTCYATAAAACACTGCTCCTCTGGGGCCACTGTGTCCCAGGAGGGCTTGGTTGGAGATGGCTCACAAAGGGGCTCTTCTCCTTTCTCTCCTGGCCTGAGGAGGTGGAGAGGAGTCCCAAAAGCTTGTTAATGTTGCAGAMCATGTGAATGGCACGATGCAGCAATGGCAGACATCTGCAGAGCATGCAACGARAGGTTTCAATCTTTGTAGATTTGCAGAGGTTAATGAACAATCAACAGGTGATCATTAGACATATGCTCTGTGAGCTGCTGGTCACAAACAGGCAGCTTGRTGTCCTGGAGGTTGCTACAAGCCCAAAAAGGCCTCATTAAAATGTTTCAGGCAGCTTGGTGTCCTGGAGGTTGCTACCAGCCCGAAAAGCTTTCTGCCAAAAGCTGCTATAGGTAGGAAGTGAGGCACAATGCTGACAGTGGCTCCACATCAGCTCAATCCACAGCCTGATGTGATCATGACKTGCTGGCTGCAGAGTGCCCTTCACAGGAGTTTCCAGCCTTGGCAAGGTGATGGAGGAAAGGCCAAGACCCAAGTTCTGACTGCAGATCCTGGGTTTAATTTTTTTCCTATCTTCCGACTAAGTTAAATGCTGTGACCTCTCCTGCAAGGTGGAACCCATCAGCAGAGTCTGGTCTGAAAAGTTGYTTACATGGAGCTGTGTGGGGTTTGCCTGGCAGCAGACAGAGCTGAGTTTCCCAGGGATGGTAGAGAGGTCAGAGCACTTGGAGCCTTGTCCCTCCACCCCACTAATCACTGATGCCACAGCACAGCACAGGTCAGGAGGGGAGGGATGCATTTCCMCTAAAACTTGATGCCTGCTCCATCTGGATTAGGAACTGTAAATTCTCTGGTTATTACATTAAAAATAGATTCTTCTAGAATTTGGTTCATTTTCAAATAAAAGAGAGAAAAAATTGCTCTCCCAGAGCCCTGCAGCTGACCCCCATGAACAGAACAGACCCATAAAATGAGAGAAATTCCTTGAAAATTATAACAAGAAAAATTCCTGCATTTTCCTGGCTCTCATCTGAAGAACTGCTTGTGTTGACTATTTTTCATTCAAAAAAAAAAAAAAAAAAAAAAAAAAGAAAAAGAAAAATTATTTTTTTGGTTCCTGTTTAGACCAGTATTAAATGAAGCAAAAAGAGCTGAAAATTACCAGGTTTGCTGTTCTGCTGCAGGTGTACGAGTAGTTAGTCTTGTACAAAAGGAGGAGATGGTTWTTTTTTTTTTTCCAAATGGCTCTGCCTGCACTTAGGGTGCAAATACAACATTGTGCAATGATGGTGACAGGGAGGTGACATCAGGGGGGCTGTACGTGTGCATGGCAGTTAAATACCTGCTTAAATGCTCCAGCAGCCTGAAATCCAGACTGACAGGTGAATGAATTGGAGTAAAAGAGAAGAACATGTAGACTGTGTTTTTCCAAAGAAGGAGAGCTTTAGTCTTTATCCTTCCCTTATAGCCTAAAAGGATATCATTGTCTCAGAAGACAAGAAAACCATTTTCCAGATGTCCAGAGTAYTTGAAAAAAGGATGTTTATGAATGACCTGGGGCTGAAGATAAACAGGCTGCACAAAAATAACCCCTGAGATACCACGGTGGCCTTAACCTCGGCATGCCAGGGCTCTGGGTAGCCCAGGGAGCGGGCAGGCAGCGCTGCACAGGCTGTGGAGACAGCTCCAGGCACAGCTCAGAGCTTCCACTCACAGTGATAACAGATTGCAGAGCTGCAGAGGGTGAATACAGATCTGCTGGAGAAGTGTCTTCTCCATTGTCTGCTTCCATGATCAATTGTAACGAGAGAAAATCCTGGCCCCATTGCTCACGTCAAAAGGAGCAGCTGATCCATCTTCCTGGAGCAAACACTGCTACGAGGACAAAGGGAGGTTTTACCAGTCCTTCCTTTAAGATACACGTAATTTATAAATCCACAGCAATACTTTTGCCAGAAAAAAACATCCACGCAAAGGCAACAACCACAATAATAGAAATCCTCTTTACTTAGCTTCACATCCCCCCACCCAGCACATAAAACCTCCCTGCTCTAGATCAATAAWGCATGTTCTGAGCAGGGTGAGATCCATCTTCCCCCTTCTGCACACACATATTCCCACAGGGAAAGGCCAAGAGACTCCGATTTCTCTTCTGAACYACTACACCCTGAAACTCAGTGAGCCTGAGCTCTGTGATAGCTGGAGAAGAGAGATGCTCACATCAAGGACACGCTGCTAAATGGCCTTCCTGCCAGCCCAGATTGAACAGCTCAGCTCCAGCTGATTACACTTATCACAGGTCTGTGCAGGGAAAGCAGCTCCATCCACCTGCCCTTAGGGTGGATTTACCCCACATGTTCCATGGCTCACTTGGTACCCAGTGTCAAGGGATGGAGCAGTACATTGCCTCTCTTTAAAAAAAGTTGCTTTTGCTTTAAGAAAGTTTATGTAAATAAATACATAAACTTACAAATAATCTATGAACCAAATAGTAAAATACAAAATCAGTAATATATTATTTAAAAATGAAACCATTTATGTACATAAACAAAGCTTAAATAAACCCACTCTGCAAAGGAGTGGGTTTAAATTAACTAGGGAGGATGCTCCCAGTTGGCTCCCTCCACAGAGATGTGCCTGGTTTTAGTCAAAGTCTGCACTGCTCTGGGGTATGTGCAAGGCACTCTGATGGATKCAGGCTCAGGACTGGAGACAAACCCCTTCTATCACTTCTGAGGAGCTCCCATCCTACCCAAGCTACTCCCTGTATCTCCCTCATCCCAGCTCATTTTTCCTGTCAACACCAATTCCAGCAGCTCAGCTCCTCATTTGTTCTGTTTTCCTGCACTGGCCTTTGACATCTGCCTTCCYCATCCATTACTCACCCTCAGCAATTGATATTTTGGATTTGTGGATCAGGGMTGAGGAGACTTCTCGCTTGACCTTGCCTAAGCCACTGAATTTCTTTGTATCAGTTTGTAAGCTGCAAAATTGAGCCATAATTCCTGTGTCAAACTGTGTATCATTTACAGAGGCTTCAGGGCAGGTCCTTAAATCTCTCTGGTATGTAACTTGAGAACAGAGTTTCCAAATAGTATGGAAGACTTGAGCCTAAATTCTTTTGAGACTGTGTGGTTTCTTACTACAAATAGGTATAAAATCTTTGGGGTATGTACAAAAYTTTGTGAACCTTGGTCTTAGCTGAGACCTATGCTAAGCACTGATAATGGCTGTGAAAGCAGGAATCCAATGGAGATGTGTCAAAACATCCATCCTGCCCACCCAAAAGGAGCTTCTCTGGCCGGGTTCTCCTGGTGGAAAAGAGTTAATGTGACCTTTGAGTTCCAGAGACAATGGGACTRAGATTTAAGACTTTTCAATATATAAAAGAAAACAAAGGTCAGATAAAAATAAACTGATGAAAATGCTTGGTACACGGCAAAGTACAATGGAATGACCCACTTGGGAAAACTGCATATTTGACCTCTTCAAAAAGGTTTGAAAAATACTTCCCTGACTCATCAGCTATTTGCCTCATTTACCTGCTGTGTGCAGCCTTCCCAGGCTAACTGGAGTCAGCTGGAATTCGGCTGCATTTGCAAAGCTGATGCTGACAACCAACCTAATAACTCATCATTTCTGCCAGTGCCTTTATCTCATCCAGGAGAAACAATTTCACATTTGGCTGGAGTAAGGGCCTGTTGACTCAGGAGAGCCCAGTTTCCTCAGGCTGTTTGTGAAGGTCCCCTCAGCAAACATGCCACAGTGTCTGCAGTCTGTGTGCTGTTTACCCAACCCCTTTTTAGGGCTCTCCCCAGAGGAAGCMCCCAGCATTATCATCAGTTGACACTGGTTAACTCTTCTGCTTAATGCATTCCCACAAGAGATATTGCAAACACACACATATCAGCTGCCATTAAGCTGGAAAATAACTCAGGCCTCCATTAYAAGCCATGCCCAGTTATATTCATGCTTTACTGCAGTCGTTACCTTGAGGTCAAAAGTTGAAATAAAAACGTCTTGTTAGTATTGTATTTATAATGTTCTTATTGGCAATGAACTGAGCTGGCTGGATCATTGAACTAATCCTTGTATTCACTGAGTGGAAACTCCAAAATGTTGACAAAGTGCTGTTATTTAATCTCCAGGAATGCTTTTTGCTCTAAACCAGAGGCGTCTAAGACATTACAAATGATACCAAGAGGCTCTGAGTTTATCACAGTGTCCTGATGTTTGCAAGAGAGAAGATCCAAAACGGGACTGTTTGAGAATTTTTCAACTCCTGTTTTTAACCATTGCACACCAACTTTTTGAAATGGAAGTTTTCAATGAAAGTATATTAGTTTYGGTGAAATACAGATTTGTAGCTTCACAGGAGGCTTTGTTGTCTGTCACTCCTGAATGAATACACTGTTCACTCAGAAAATTAAAGATTGGCTTCAGATCTCTGCTTCTGTTGTTAGATCAAAGATTGCTCTGGAAATGCCGTGGTTCAAGCAACTGTTTCACTAACTTTTGCTACAGGCTGTTTTGATCTGCCTTTTCTTTTAAAATTTAAAAAAAAATCACCAAACTTGAAATGATCCTTTTCTCCATATCCCTGCCCTCCAAATGGACACCAGACAAAGAAAAGGATAACCAAAGAAAAGCTGTCAAGAGGGAGCAGTGCTGGGACAAGGCTTGCTGTGCCATCTCTAAGAAGCACTCAAACACCTGACCAAGAGCACAAGCTCAGTGATAAGAGGGAAGTCCCAGATCCATGTCTGCTCTCCCCCTGCCTCAGCTGAAATCAGCCAAAACAATTCAAATTTGGGGATTTTACGTTCCTTACGGGCTTCCATTTTCCCTTTCATACTCAGTGTTTTGTTAAACAGAGCATTGTTTTGAGGAGCCTGTAAATCTGCCACTGGGGACCTGGTTGTCCTTGGAAACAGATTGCAATCTCAACATGTTTCCAAATGAACAAGAAATATCTGGAGATTTAACTGGATTTGTGGGACAGAAAGAAAACCCACTAGCCCCGTGCTTTAAAACTGCAAGGGAAGATGTAACTTCATGAGGAGGTTAACAAACAAACCCCAGCCAAGAGCACTTGCAACATCCCCAAAAGAATATGAGCTTCTTTGTAATTAAGTCCTTCCTGGATGCTTAAATRTGTGCAAAGTGAGATGGTCCCTGGCATGACAGTAGCAATGCATTTTGTTTGGCAAAATGCCACTTCAGARTATTTCAGCTCGTGATTGTTTTCCCTGCAGGCAGCTTTGAGCCTTGCTAGAGCAACCTCCAGCACACAGAAAAAAAAGGGCACCTTTCCTCTGAGCAGATTAGCAGCAGTTAGGAAGGAAACACAATGAGTTAGTTGAACAAATTCTTTCAGCTCATGGCTKGTTTCTGAAACCTAAACAGTCTTTTGGAAGGGGACCACAGCCAGGCTGGCTGTGTTTACACTCCAGATTTGAATATACTGACACACTGCCAGGTTTGGAGCTGTGTATCAGGCCAAGGTCAGCAAAAACTCAAACTCCTTCTGACAGGTTATTTTGTGCTTAAATAAATTCAGATAAATCGTACAATGAGTTTATCTGTATCTTTCAAAGAACTGACGTGCACTGTAGCAAGGCTGCAGGCTGTCAGCCAGCTGTTTTAGGCAGTGGTCTGCACAGCCCTGGATACTGCTCTCCTATCAGAGTACAAGTACCTGAAATGAGTATCCTTCCCAAAAAAAAGGAAGCCTCACAATAACAAWAAATGCTGGAATATTGATGATATTATTTACACTTGTAATATAAGAAGTGCTAGTGCTTCCAAGTTTTCTCCCAAGTTATCTCCCAAGGAGCWCAAATATGACCACATTTTCTCAGATTGTTTTCTGTCAGTGGCCAGTGGAGCCTGCAGAGGAAATGGTGCTYTCCTCAGCCTCTGCTCATGGTGATCAAACCCGTTCAGCCCCAGCACCCTGTGCCTTCTCCTTCTGACCTCCAAGGCACTGTGCCTCTTCAAAGCCCATGCACAGAGCTTGGCTGCAGAGCTTAACATTTTCATGCTTTACACACTTTTCATTCAAAAAATGGAAGGACTTAAAGTGTCAAACCTGCTCCCTGACAGCGTTGTGCAMTTTCAATACCACCAAATGGGCAAGTGCTTGGTTTAGAGCTTTTTATGCTTTGGCCAAAAGCCACCTAGAGCTCCTCTCCCCCAAACACACACACATGCAAGGAGCACAGCAGATTTACAAGGAATTTGTTAAATGACGTTCTGCATTATCGGTTTTATTAATTGAKATGACTACTCCAGTGTAGCAAATTATAACATTAATTATTCATCTTTTATTCCCTCCTCCCTGCTTTTTCCATTTCGACCTATTTCTTTCTTTGTCTCCTCAATTGCTTCAAGACCAGCAACATAATCTTCTCCCTGTTTTGCAATCCTTTGTAATTACAGTTTGGCCAGCATGACCCCATGAAAATCCTTGCACTGTGAGCAAAAGGAGTCAGTGGTAGCAGGGTTGTATATTAAGCAGAGAGAAAAATCTTAATTTACTTGTGTTTTAAGGACACTCACCAGAGGATAGGCAGATATCAGAACTCTTATTTACCAGAAATTCCCTTCTATTTAAGGGAAGCAACAACAAAGCAATAGAAGTGGAGGAAAACCTTGCAGGGATCACACATTTGTTGCAGTAGAAGACAGTGAGTTGTGTCAGTGATGTTCAGTTCGCTCATCTTTAATTTCTCCTCATTGATTTATCAGAATTCATTTACATTGCCATTAATCAGGACTAAGCTGCTGCTCTGCAATTACGTGGCAGRATGATTATTTCTCCTGGGAAACAAAGGCTGCATCTGCCTGTGCTGAAGGATAGTCCTTGGTAAAATACCTGGGAAGCTGGACTGGAAAAGGAGGTGCAATGCCCACTGAACTAAATCTGCATTTTGAATCACAGAATCGCTGATTTGGAAAAGCTCTCTAAGATCACTGAGTCCAACCATCAGCCCAGCATCACCACATTCACCACCAAACCATATCCCCAGGTGTCACATCCACACACACACACACACACACACCTTTTGAACACTTTCAGGGATGATTTCACCACTTTCCTGAGCAGCCTATTCCAAGGCTCAACCATTCATTCCTTCAGTATTGAAATGTCTCCTAATATCTAATCTAAACTCTGGGAAAGTAGGACCCAACCTGCCGGGAAAGGTTGGACAAAATGTATCCTTTTTCCTCTGATTGGCTCAGAAAAAGGTCCCAAAGGTAGKTGTGGGTTGAAGAGGGGTGACCAGACAGTCCTGGCCTTACCATGAGCAATCAGGTTTGTCCAGAGGCAACCAGCCTTCCAGAGGGGAGAGCAGCTGTCTGCTACCACGGTGATTTGGGCATTTAAATCTGACATCCATGTCCCCTGGCATTTTCAACTGGGACAAAGAAACCATCTCAGAACTGTTGTAACAATTTGGATTTTCTACACATGTTGACATTTTGAGCCAGTGGAGCCAGAAAGCTGGAAGGGAATGTCCTTCTGAAGGTGAGATGTAAGACTGGCTCCCCAAACACTGGGTCCTATGATGAGGTTTTTATTGATACAGCACTGTCCCTTTAAGTCAAGCATGTTTCAGYTCACAGCACTAATAACAAATTACATTTATGTTTAAAACCGTACCAGTATGTAATTACTCCAGCATCCCTTGTGGATAAGTCCTCCTCACAACTTTTTATGAGCCATCCATAAATACAAAATGATTTATCCAAGTACCACCATGTTGTAAACTTGGTCACATGGAACTGTTGATGAGGGATATCCATAAATTTTAATTATGCCATTGATTCTTKCTAAATTATTAACTTGAAGCTGGCTATAGGACACTCCAGCCACTTGAAATCAAATGAAATTATAAAATGTCCTGTGCTTTAAAGATGTACAGCATGCACTTTTCAAGTAGTGATCTACAGGGAAAACCTTTCATTGCCTGCTATAAAGATAACCTCTTGTATTAGRATTTAATGTGAAGAGTTATAAAAATCAGAGCCAGAAAGGATCTATTAATTCACCTCCTGATTCTCTGCCAGAATAAGTTTGTTCCAAAAAATGTATTATTGAGTGTTATTGGTATAGCAAAGCTTTCAAAAGGGCCGACTAATGGGAATTCCATAAGTCTCTTTGGATGTTGTCCCCCAGGCTAATAGACCTTGGCTTCRGAAAAAGCAGCTCTGACATTTAATCTGCAGCTTCTCCTTTTCAGTTTCACCTCACTGCTTCCAGCTGTACCTGCTTGAATCAGCTTGAATTCTGGCTTTCCAACCCTGGTGTTACACAACCTCTAACACAGAGCCTTTCTGCTGTTCTCTGAACAGCCTGGATGCCTGGATCAGCTYTTCAAAGCAGGCTCGAGGATTCAGCCACAGCTGTAAAGGAGAAACAGGAGCAGACCAGAAGATTCAGACACACAATTTTTCACTTATTCTTGTGGGAACCATGTAGTTGCTGCCCAAAATTAGCTTTGAAATCCTCAGCTGCAGAATAGTCATCAGGAGCTCACAAATCTCTGACAAATGGAGGGTTTTCTGCGGCTTGTGAGTTCACCTCTGTGCATCCAAACAGCAATGCTTTAAATTGAGGATTACTGCTCCTCTATCAACTGTGAGAGGAGTCATGTRGATCATGGGGAGTGAAGTAACCTCCAGAGTTCAAAGCAGCCTGAACTCAGAGCTGAAATTACTCATCTGAACCAGAAGTAATCTATCAGGTAGCAAAAACAAGGTCATAAGATGTCATTTGCACTTCCTCTCTCAYAGCACCGTCTGAGTTTGGTCACTGAAGATTTTGGCACATCCCAGGCAGCTCTGACAGCCAGGCAGCCGTGGCTCAGAGGTGATGTGCACCTCTTCCTTCTGATACAGAAACATGACCCACAGAGGTGAGCAACAAGGAAAAAACCAGAATTGGGTGTTCCTGAGAATTTATGGAGTGTGACATGTCTGTGAAATGCAGTTCTATTATAACTACCACAGTGCATCCCTGCTGTGGGGAGATTGCAATACTGCAGCAAAACATCACAGATACAATTCCAATCTGTTTAGACCTGTATTTTTGAGTTTTAGCTCAAGACCTTCATATTGCATCTGTGATGATTTCCAGCAAGCGGGGAAGATGCACTGCAAACAAGAGTTGTTTGAATAAGTCCTCAGCAGCTCCAGCTTTAATGACTTATTCATGAAAATAAATTGGCAGATGACAGGCCCCCGTCTCTGGAACAGAAAGGTTGCAGCTTTAATTAAACTTTTTAATTGGCRTGGCCATCTCCTCCCACCCGGAGCAGACACTGAATAAACACAGAATGTCACTGCATCCTTCTTATGAACAGACATGGAGCCATTTCAGAAAATCAATGACAATGATTAAGAGAGCTTTCATMCCTCGCTCCTACCTACATTTTGCTTTCCACACCAAGCGTATTGACTAAATGTCTCCTCCCAGAAGGTTATGTATACAGGCTTTCAGCAGACAGCACCAACAAAGTTTCTTGTTAGAGGCAGGCAATATTGCTCAAATTCCTAGCAAGMACCTTATTTTSCTTTTGCAGTACAAGTCCTGTGGGSTCTGGGCAYTSTATGAGCCTGGCAAGAGGTRTGCTGCCCTCAGAGATCCTCTGGTTCCAAGGACAGACTAAAAGTATCCAGGGATAAAGAAGTTAATTTCTCCTGCATGGGGAGCCAGGCAATAGGTAGAGGGCAAACGGCTCCGGGTTGAGGATGGAAGTCCAATCCTAGAGAGCTGTAGGAACACCCCATCCAAATGTGTGAAACTCTTAAGAGCTGATGGGCTTGTTGGCCCAGCCTTACCCATCCTCTGCAGCCACTCTGCAGTCTGGTGCTGTTCAGGGCAGGGCTGTGTGACACAAAGCAGATGGAGCTCAGTGATGGGTCTGGCTCCTGATACCACACGGCTACAGAACAATTTCTTGAAGAGCTGCTTCCTGTTTTGCTTCAAATCAGCAGCCRATCCAGATTAGGAGCTTTTAGCATCAGCAAAAGTGTTTTGTGCATTACTGCAATGTTACTCAAACTTTTTTCTTAATGTCTTAAAAAGTTTTATTTATTCATCAAAGTTTTATAGATAATTTGTCCCATAACGGCCTAGGGAGAAGCATCACAAGAATTACTGGTGAAATATGCTCCAGCAAGGGCCAGAACAGGCTTATATCTTGTTTCCGTACATGGGTTTGAATCTATATCAGGTCAAGTTAATCAAACCTTCACCTCCTCTCATAGTTCCAGTGAACATGGACTGCTGTAGTTGACATGCAAGGCTCAGAGCCTGGTGAGCTTGTGACAGCTCAGCCTATTGCTGCCAGCTTCCAATGACATCTGAACCATGGGGATTGTGCTGCTGCTGGCCAGATGAGATCTTCCAGCCCATCCCTTGGGCAGAGAGTGCTGGAGAACCTCTCAGCCCATCAGCAGACAAGTGACCCACCCTAGACCTAAGTAAAAGAGATTTACACTGTGCTGCCTGTGAAGATTCAGCAGATGAGTGCATGAGCTTCACTGGCATCAGATGATGGATGGTAAATTCACTGAGCTTCTGCAACTCAGCTGTGTATCCAGCACTGAGGGGTGCATACATAYATATTTTATTTTATGTAAATATATGTGTGTGGAAGGATCTGTCACAGAGGAGCTGAGGTTGGAAGGGATCTCTGGAGATCATCCARTCCAAACCCCKKCTCAGGCTAAGCCCAGCTATACCAGGTGATTCAGGGCCATCGCCTGTCGGGTTTAGAATGTCTCCAACAACTGAGGCTCCACAACTGCTCTGGGCAGCCAGCTGTGGTGGCAAAGCAAGAAGCAAAGGCTTTAATGCAAGCTGTGTGGCCTCTGCAATCCATTCCACCCCTGTGTATGGCCAGGACAATGTCCTGCCTCTCTGCTGTCCTGCAGTGAAGGGGGCACTTCTTTTGCAGTGCAGATACACTGCTGAACAGATCTGCACATATATGAATACATATGCAAGTTCTCACTTCCAGAGCTTCCAAAACATTTAGGACCCTTTATGCTTTCRAAATCCATTGGGCCTAGAAGCTTTTGTAGATGTGGAGCCTCTTTGTGAGTGTCCAGTCATTTTAGCTTAAATATTTTATGTTTTTAAGAATGATTTTCCTTATAGTGGCCCAAGTTACAGAAAAAAAGTATTTAAACTCTATTTTTCCCTGTCAGAGACTCATGAGTGACAAGGACAGAAACTTGTTTCACCTGAGCCCCAGACCTGAAACCTCAGCTCATCTCCCCTCAGTTCATCTATTCCAGCACGTTACAAACTGTCAGCTTTRGAGAAATGGAAGTTAGCACATGCATATGGCTTCAAACTGCAAGTATTAGAAATGGATTCAAGCTCTTGAATCCAAATAACCCTGGATCTGTACGCAAACTTTGCAGCTGATGCCTGAGAAGTGGGAGGGATTCATAAATTGTGTCTCTGGAGACRTCTYRGAGCTACTGATACTCCTACTGGAGGATTTGAATTGTGCTGCTGATTTTGTCATCAGGTCATGACTAAATAACAGATAAAAACCAAACTATGCAATGTTATGACTATTGCATGTGGGGGCTGAGTAACTTGGCCAAAAGGCAAGTGTCCAAAGGAGCTCTGAAACAGAGCAGCTGCTGCTCTGCTGCCTTTCCTCCTCCTCCTCCTCATTCACCTCCTCCTACTCTTGCTTCTCTGCAGCAGTTGGAGCTTCTCAACTGCTCCCCAAGTCCCTGAGAGGCTGTGGGAGCACAGGAGGTACTGTGAGACAAAATAATTCAGTTTTTCTGCCTTTTGACAAGCAAAGGCCCTTCTCCAACTTCTGTCACGTGGATATGTGTTTCCTGTCCATCTGCAGGCTTTGTGTGTTCTATATAACTGGAATYGTAGAATCACAGAATAGTTTGGGTTGAAAGGGACCTTTTAACCCCTCTGCAKTGAGCAGGGASAAGTTATTTTGTGGAAATAGYGAGGCTGGGCCCTCCTCCTCTGGGCTACATTAGAGAGGATATAGCCACGGGTGAATTTGTAGAGGTTGGATGAGTGRCCATCTGATTGTGCTGGACAAGGTGTAAATGCAGCCCTGTTCACACAAGGTTTGGGACAGCTGAGTTCTGAGGATCAGGGACTGCTCTGCAACACAAACTTCTGTCTAGCAAATGTAGAGTCCTCACCGCAGATTTCCTTTTCTTAATTAAWTTTTATACAACCACTTCCAAGTAGCCCAGAAACCTTCCAGGACCTGCAGACCACAGCTGAAAAGCACTGGTTTAGTAAACATAACACTAATATTTGAGACAAGCRAGCATGGAAAAAGCAGGGAGAAGTAAATTGGCTCTGTGGAGTTATTATCCAGAGTAATTACCACAATTTCTTGCCTTCTAAACCATCCTCAAGATGCAGTTTTTAACACATGCTATGGAACCCCTTTTCTTAATTTACTTTTTTTTTCATGCTTTAATTTCTAACGAAATGTGTGAGGCCAGGTCTCTCAAGAAGCCACATACTCACACAGTAATCCAGGGAAAAGCACAGCAATTGGCACTTGTTTCCCTGAGCAGCCCTGCCTCAWGTGATGTGCACAGGGCTGTGGTCAGTGCGGTCAATAAAAGAGCTCAGTGGAGGGTGGGAACTGTTAGGCTCAGCATCACTTCTGGTGCTCATTATTGGCAGACTTTCCTGTGAATTATTTGGGAAGAGAAGAAGCTGGACTGGGGGTCCTTGTGGGTCAGTGAGGTCAGTCTCTCAGAAGCCACTGGTCCCTGTTGTCACAAGCCACCGTCACACATATCCCCAGATCACCTCCCAAACCAAGTTTCAGTTCTGCCTCCAGTGCTCCTCCTGCTCCTCCTGTTCTGTCTGAGGAACTCTCCTGCAGTCATTAGAACTACTTTTAATTTCGAGTCTAAAGTTTTCTGTGGCTGGCTGATACACATTTGTACTGGTGCCAACAGTGGCTTTAGCTTACACGGGTTTTTTCATCCTCTGTGTGTATCTCCTTGATGTATTAATAGACAACACAAGTTAATTGCTTCTCAGCTTTTGTTTTGTCAGACTAAACTGGCCAAATTCACTCAATTTCTTCTCACTGGGTATGTTTGCTGTTCTCCCCAATATTTCTTCCTTGCGTGCCATGCATTTGGAATGTGTCTAGGCTAGAGGAGGCCATGATTAAACACTTTTTTTTTTCAGAAAACATTGTGAAGGAGCAAAAGGATGCTTTCAGAAGCCTCTCTCCTGACGCAAGCTGTGGCTGTATTTGCTGCCTGGCTCACAYTTTATGTCTGATCAATGCACTCTACTTTACAGCAAAACACTGTAATTTTTTAGACCACGTTTATGGCAAGCCAGCACAGTGAGCCAGGGCCTGATGGCGTGGCATGGCTCACATCCATGACTCTCCTAATCTCCAAATCAGGGTGACCTCATCCCTACAGCCCCTTGGAAGCTGTCCCTGGCCRGTGCTAATCCCCAAACCATGCCTGGGCATTGTCCAGCAGGGAGTGGGTCAGCCCTGTTAACAGTGCCAGGAAGAACATAAACATTCATCCTCCCGATGGTCACAGGGCAGTTCATAAACCTGTCCTGGCTCAGTTTAATTAATTAGTGTAGAGGGAGCCTTAGTGCATGCCAGGCACTTTGAACTCTTCACTCCAGGTCTGCTGATCCAGCTCTCAAACACAGTATTTTTCCTTTCTGCTATTCTAAATCCACCATGCCTTCCAACTGCGTATTGTCTGCAAATATCATTAGCTCTTTCCTATTTTTTGTTCCAAAAGAAAACTGTCTAAAACTGGCTCCAAGGAATTTTACCCATTATGTTCCCCTTGCTCCTATCATTTTCCTTTCAGAAGAACCTGTTRTGTTTGTTCTTGGCTGTTTCCTGACAGACCTTCAGCTCGAATACCAGTCCCTGCTTCTTCCAACACAAACAATAATTTCCCGTGTGGCTCTTTTATCAGAAGTGTTGCTGAAGTCCAGACAGATTAGATCTAAAGCATTTCCCTTGTCTAAAAAAGCCCATGGAGAACTTTGTTTGCTTTTTTTTTTTTTCTTTTCTTATCAAGTTTGTCTGAATCAGGTGACCTTGGTAAAGCCTGGATTTATTTTTATCACATTTTGTCCTTTACTTCCATGTCTTCAGTCATTCCTTCAAAATTCATTTGCATGTTATCCAAATGTTCAAACAATATATTTTTTTCTCTGAATTCATGTGAATTCAGTCCCTAAGCAGTCTGTGTCACTTACATATCACAGCCTCAGGAGGGCTGAAATTCTCTCTGCTGTGTGAGCACCCTCAAGAAATGGGGCTATTTTAAGATWATGGGCAGAAAGAAAACTCAGAGCTAGAGCTAGATCAGTGCAGTGTGGGAACACTCAGCCTCACTYGTGCAGAGCTAAATGCCCAGTCAAGGCAGAAAAAAATCACTTGTGGACTAACCCCTTTTATAATTAGCATTTAGCCCCCTCGTTTCCCCATGGGGTTTTGCAGCACATCCCGAGCCCCCAGCTCTGTGCCCACCCTGTGGACCAGTCTGGCCATGCTTCACTGCCCCAATCCACTGACCCCAAACACATCAAATTTGCAAAGACAGATGAACAAGGACCTGCAGGGCCAACCCTGACACTGTGCAGCACAAGGCCCAGCTAGGTTGATGTGAATTTTCTAAGACTCTCATCTCAGAAYGCAGTTTGGTCAGGACCTTTTTAGGAATTTGGTTGCTATCCCTGGCGACTGTGTCAAGTGCTGCAAATGCTCCTGCTTGATATATTTMAATTCTGTTTTACTCATGTTACACCTCCTTTGCYGGCAAATCTGTCCCTCAGTCAGCAYCCTTCCACTGCCTCCTTTRTGTATATAAATAYATATATAAATAAAGTGTATGAGCATATGTACACACATATATCTATGTCTATAAAATCAATGTATTTCAAGCAATTCCCTGTTAACTCTTTTGCCCAACCTAACACACACACAGCAACAATGCAGGAGAGTCCCAGCAGCTGCAGACAAGCTYCTTCCCCAGTCTCCATCAGGCTCTGATCCAAAAGTCTGCTGCTCTTAATCTGGGACAAAGGAGCTCTTTCCCTATTTTGCCGGAGGGTAGCTATGGCAACATGGCACAAAGACATCTCAATAGCTGGCTAAGGCCAGACCAGCCCCCTGTCTCGCAGACAGACACTGCTTGCTGGCACTTTAACTCTGTCTTTTTTTTTT
>NW_026623258.1:2672874-2716520 GCF_030028575.1 Malurus melanocephalus | reverse complement strand
TTTTTTTTTTTTGGACAAAGGGGATGTTTATTACCAAAAACTGGGCCCCTGGCTCAGAATGTCCAGTAGCTGGAAGTGAAAGCAAGCGCTGCAACTCCCTCGACAAACGGGACATTTCGGGGGATGTCCGTGAATAAGTCTGGTAGTGGGTAATGAAAGAAGCAGCGAGAGAGAGAGGGGAGGAAATGAATGAGCCGGGACTGCAGCAGCTAAAGGGAAACTCGATGCAGGAGACGGCGAGGGCGCTCTGATTTATGGCTTGTCTGTCTGGGAAAGTTGCACCGATACAGCTTTCGTTTTTGTCTCCAATGTGCTGCCTTGTGGCCACACACAAATTGCCTCGCATCCCTTTGTGCCGCCGTTCAATGGAAACGCTCCGTTCTTTTCGTGCGAGGGTTTCTCTCCTTTGTCTTGTAAAGAGCAGGGCGCAGCCACAGCAAATCGCTCTGCCGGTACCTCCCAGCCCACACTGAGGCTTTCTAGAGGCATTTGCGGGGAAAAGGCCTAAAAGCACCTCACATTTAGCRCTGTGCCAGGAAGATCTTTTGGGGAGCACCGGCACTGCCGCAAAGGAGCTGCACTTCTGTGTCCGCACATAAAGCTCCACTCCTGTGCTAACCTCCCATGACATTTTATCTTTTCTCTTATTTCTAACTTCTACAACATTTTGGGGATGACCCTGGCAAAATTAGACACTATTTCAGCCTCTAAGTTGTGGCAGCTCAGATTTCACTCTCTGGCCATAGCGATTCCAAACCCAGCAGCCCTGCAAAGACAAAGGGCAGTGCAGGCACCTAAACCAGCATTTCTGTCTTTCTCCTTCCACACCCTGGCAGCATTTCTCCTCCAAATCCCTGCTGTGCCCTGCATGTGAAGCTGCCCAAGCTTCATCCGTGGGCCWGGCTGTGCAGGGTGGGGACACAAACATGGTTTGTGTGCCCTGAGGTGCCCAGCGTGTGCCTCAAGCAATTCCACACATTTGTCAGGAAAGCTCGGGGAACCTCCTGCTCTGTCCTGCCCCACACTGTTTCCAGCAGTGGCACTGCCAGGAGGTGCTGCCCCTTTGACCACTGTTGGAAAATGTACCAGTTTAAAAGTTTTTAATATAACTTTAGTCAGGGGGTTTGTTCTCCTTTGCCATGGGGAATAGGAATTTTAAGTTTCTTTCCAGGGCATTGTTCCACCAGCTGAGGTCTGATGAACTTAACATCTCAACAGACTGGAGTAACACAGCAGATACACAAAAAATAATGACCATCAGTGACCATCAATGACCGTTAGTGGACATCAGCTCCAAACCTCACCCCTGGCATAGTCAGAGACACCTGGATTGGGAAAGAGAGATAAGAAGGAGGTCCCAATTAGCATTGGAGGCAAAAAAAAATTCAGATCCAGTAGGAAACCAAATACTAAGGACTGCATAAATTTGGACCAATGAACATTGARCCAGTGAATTGCAATGGATTTTGACTGTATAAAGTTTGGGGAAAATCTAGTAAAATCCATGTGTAAAATCCATGTGGATTTTCTCTGCACACCCGGGTTATGTGCGGATGAAATKAYTTCTGTTGCACATCCTGTCCAGAACAACATCCTGGCTAGAATAACGTAATGCCTTGATTCTCAAACACTAAAAATGTTGTYGGAGSGTTTTTGTTTTTCCTGCAGTTTCCATGACAACTCCACCGCCCAGGTAGGCTCCTCTCAGCAGCCACTGGTGTCAGGGTTCTGGTGGCACTGCTGGCACATACAGGCACATTTCTCACCAATTAGTTTCCTTAAAAGCACCACGGAGGCTGCAGAGCCACCAGCCCCAGCACAGGCCATCTGTCTGGCATTCCYGGCCCCGTCACCTCCTGATGACAAGAACCTGGAGAGTGGCACAGCAGCTGGTGCACGGCAGTCACCGTGCTGCCAGGGGACAGCTCCGGGCGTTCTGTGTGCTCCCAACTGCACCTGCTCTCCCTGTCACACACCACACGTGTTAATCTGAGCCCTGGGGGTGCCAGCTGCCTGGACCAGCCTCACCTGACCCAGCCCCAGCCCAGCAGAGGCTGGCAGCTCCAGGCAGGGAGTCAAGGAGCTGCCTCSTGGCGCTCTGTGCCCTGCCCAGGCGGGCAGCAGCAGCTGGCAGCCAGCCTTTGCTGGTTGTGTGACACTGAGTGACACGTGCAGGGCATGCAGAACCCTCTCTGCTCACTTGCAGGACAGCTGGTGGCATTCAGAGGATGGCTGTCACCTCACAAGGCCACCAGTGAAACTCAGCCTCGTGCAGGTGTGGAGATGATCCACGGCTTGCTCTGGATCACGAGTGCCRGAGGGACAAGGAAACCTGAACATGATGGCAGCAAACAGCTCGTGTTTTRTGTTTGTTGCTGAGGAGGGCTGATGTAGCAGCAAGCTGTTTGCAAGGCAATGATCAGCCACCACTCAGAAATATGCTAATATATTAGACTGGCCAGTTTGTATTTAATCTGTGCTCCTCTCTATTTCCATAAGGAACCTCCTGCTATGGAGCCCAAAATGCTGTGGCCTTACCTGAAGCCAGGAATCAATTTAATTCATTTAAAGTGGAGAGTTGGATGGTGCCCAAAGTCTAACACCTTGTTTGGGTCCTCTTGGCAAGCAGCAGTGGTTTTGGGGCCAGTGGGATGCTTGTGTCACCCATGTGAGAGCTGCTGGCACCTGGGGTACCCTCCTGTTTCTCACAGTTGCTGTGGTGCCCTGTAACCCTTTAATTATGAGTTCTCTGGGCCTGCCCTGTTCTGTACCCCAATAACTCAGCACCATCTGCTCYCATAGACCCACACTCCAGCTTTCACCACAGACTGCCTGAGCCCTTTTGGGGGCTCATGGCATCRAAAGCTACCCCTTTGCTTTGCTGGATGAGGGTGCTGAGCAGCCTGATGTGCCCAAAGCTGGGTTGAAGGGAGGGAGAGGAAAGGGACGAGGACACCCACGACCTGAGTGTCAGCTCTGTCATGACCTCTTCTGGCTCCTCAGCTTGMTGCTTTGCCCCAGGCACATTCCTGCCATACAGGTCAGGATAYTTTTTTCTTGGACAGCAACTGTTATTATTTTTCTCTTTCTTCCTGTGGGACTGGGACCCACCTTTTTTGAGACCTTTGCATAACAGCTTCAGCCAAATTTGATGCAGAGGCATTGAAGCTAACCCAACTAATTCCATGACTGTAAAACAGAAGAGAGAGAGAAACATTCTGTAGAGAGAGGAACAATGGGAGTTTCAGGCTGCAGGCTTACCAGAAGGCACAGACACCTGTGTAGGGTGGGCACAGACACCCAGAGTGTAGGGGCACATCTGTGCCTCCCARGACCCCATAGCCAGGCTACGGGCAGGAGGGTCTGTGCCCTCACTCTCCTGAGAATGCCAGCAGGGATGTGCACAAGGATTGACCCAGCTCCTGTTGGGATGGCAGAGACACTCATATGCTGCTTTTTGAGTGACCAGATGTGTTTGCTCCCACTCGTGACAGACAGGAGAGTTTCCAGCAGCCTGGGACACCTCAGCCGAGCCTCCCGGGGTGACCAGGGACAGCAGACACATTTTTTAGCTTTATGCATCAGACACCCGAGCAATGACATCAGTGTGACTTTGTGCAGGCAGCAGGAGGCTGAATCCCACCCCAGCACTGCTGGAGAAGTCCTGCTCACAGGAAAAGAGAGTCTGGAAGCTGCAGCTCGCTCCCTGTTTGGGCACATCTTGAGTGCAGATCTTGTCCTTTCCGGTGGTCAGAAGTGGGGACGGCTGCTCTTATCTACAGGRCAGTGAGGATCAGCTGACAAATTCCTCTGTCTTCAGCCTGTCACTGTGCACATCCCACAGATGCTGAAATAATCTGCCTGGGGGTCTGCTGGGGGGTTTGAGAGGTTCTGAATTGTTCTAGAAAGAGATGCRTTACCTTGTGCTGAATGCTGTGCTAAAGTTTGTGTTACAGCCTTTTCCTCTGCTGGYTGGATGAAAGGGGAGGGGAAAAGGAGGTCTGGAACTTGTAGCCCCAAATAACTTAATGGTCATGATCTGTACTTTGAAGCAAGATAATAAAAGACATCTTTTCCTGCTATTCATTTCAGGAGCTTTTACTCTCCAGCCAGGATTTTTCTGCCTGCTGGGAATGGCCTGATGGAAAAAGTTTTAAAACTTTCAGAAATCCCATCTGAGACTTTTACTTTGTTCTTTACCTCTGAGGTTTATGTAGCATTTCTATGGCCTTACACATYAGACAGGACAATAAACATCAAGAAACTCTGGGTCACAGAGGGACCAAATTGCCAACTCAGAGCTCAGCTGATCTCTCATAAGTACCAGATGCTGCACCAGAGCAGTTTAAACACCAGGGAGCTCTGGAAAGCCATGGAGAACTTATCTCAGTCTCTGCCTAACTCCTGAAGGTGCCAAAACCCTGTAGGAATGACCAAARTGAGCATCCAACAACAGGCCTTGATGATGAGCTGCTCATCACTGCGGCCACATGCTACAACATCTCGGTTCTGGAAGAGATTTAGGGACCTTACACCTCCGTGTGAGAGCTGAGCCTTTGCCTGGGGCTTGAAAGAGTGCCCAAGAGACACCAAAATGGGGCATTGTCAGGGATTGTCTTTTAGGTGTCAAAGGTGGGCAGTGTGACCGTGAAGCAGATAAATGTCAGCTACAGCAGCCACCCCCAGCACCCTGAGACAGCCAGAGCAGGGGCACACGAGCAGGGTTGGGTGTAAGCTGGRCATAAATCACCTAAACTGACATACCCAGGCACTACATGAAGGAGTTCTGATTCTTCAGAAAATCTGTGTTAAAATCCTGAGTTGTCCCTGTGGCGCAGAAACCGCCACAGTCAGGCAGCAGCTGTGGAGATACTGCAGAGCTGCAGAGCTGAGTGTGACTCGGTCTGACACTCCAAGTCTGGGCTTGCACACATTTTACCAGGATTTTCCCATATTTCTCTGGTCATTTGGAGGCTAAATGCAGAGCATCTCAGCTCTCCTCCAGACATATCACTCTAATAAGCTGTTCAATTTTTAATGAAGCCAAGAGACTGCTTTTCTAAAGACCTTCTGAAAATCAATAGTGCTCTTTACAGCGATACTGCTTTACAATGGTAGGTCAATAAGGAAGGAAAATGC
The DNA here is from genome assembly GCF_030028575.1 of Malurus melanocephalus. Taxonomy (NCBI): domain Eukaryota; kingdom Metazoa; phylum Chordata; class Aves; order Passeriformes; family Maluridae; genus Malurus; species Malurus melanocephalus. The sequence continues at coordinate 2,711,381 of NW_026623258.1, read as the reverse complement.
AACGCCTCTGGGGGCAAAGCTGTCTTCTTAYCTGAAATGATGAATTTTATGTGACAAAGTTCAGTTAGACACACRAATTATTTGAGGATGTAGCACCACCACATCACTTGTTCTTCAGAGTTATTAAATTGGTTGTTGGCAACAATTAATTATTTAGAGGTCAGAAATGGTTTAGTATATTAGGATTTTAGTACAAGATTATTACTGGTCTGGATTTCTTATAGCACTTCCTATATCATTGGGCTTTTAAAAATATTATTACTCTGCTTAAAAGCAAAAAGCAATTGGCAAACAGGAGCCCTAAGGCATCCTTTAGGTAACCTGTTGTTATACCTGACCATCTATATTCAGACTTGTCATGTCAGAATAAGAAATCATCTGGAAAAAAAATGTGAAACTGGTAAATTCATATTAGTAATAAATCTCTTTGTTGATTAGTTCAGAAATGTTTTGTTTGATCAAAAAGTCAATAGCTAAATTAATCTGAATAAAATTTGGGAATTCATATAAAACTCTTACTGTATGTGTCTTATTTTTTTATTTCAGTGAGATTGAAAGAAATGGCCAGGCCTTTTCCTAAATTCGGAAATTTTCCAAGATGAAGCATATATTTGTGAGCTGTCACTCACTCTGGCCTCCCGCTGCTCAGTGCAGGAGGGAAAAGCAGAGAGGAAAAGCACATTTGTGCTGCCAGAATTTGGGTATCTGWGCTGCAAGTGATTTCCTGGTGTTCCTTACTCATTTAATGGGGAGAGCTGGAGCTGCTGACCAAGGATGCAGAAAGCCTGGATCTCCCTTCTCCAGCCCTTCCCAACATTCTGCAAACTTCAGGATTCTCCCAACTGCCGCTGTTGAACAGCTTTGGCAGCTGCTGGCGCCTTTGACTCATCTGTGTTTATTTGTTCTGCCCCCAGTGTCGGGGGGACGTGTGACCTTGGAAAAAAATCTGCCGGACCTGTGTCTCTCCCACCCCCGCTTCCCTCGGCACCCTCGGGCGGATGTTGTCTGCACTTCAAGCCTTGTCAATACCAGGAGGCTCGAAGCTTTCACAAGCTATTTTAGGATTTATCTTACAGACTTCCTTATTTTCCTGCGTTTCTGTCTCTAGACATCTTATCGCCATTTTAGGTAAAAGTCTGTCCTTCTGAGCTTTGAAAACAATGGMCCCAGAACTCTGATATTACATTATTTTCAGTTTATATTTTCCCCTGTATCATATCTGCAAGGAAAAATCACTTCTCTCCTAGTGACATTAATCATAAGTTTTCATATCCTTTTGGTTAATTCTGCTGTCCAGGGACACTGGGTGTTATTTTAGTCATTTTTCTTCTTCTGGTTTTTTTTTGCCTTTGTTCAAGTTTTATTCCCTTTTTACCTTCCTCCAAAGTTTTTAGACAAAAATAGGTTTCACACTTCCATGGGTCACCCTGGAAACTGAAATGACAAGGCATTAGAAGTTGAATTGAGGGATAACATTGGATTTGGGTGCTTTGGATTTTCACCCAGTTCTGGCAGAGKGGGATCGATAGCCAGGAGCAAATCACTCAATAAATCCATCTGGTTCCAACTGTCTTTGAAATGGGAAGAGTTTTTGCCAGTCTCTTATTGCAGCTCATTTCAAACATAACACCTTGGTCAGTCTTGGGTGAAGGGCACGGGAGAGATTTCAGATAAAAATATATCTGGGACCAGGTAAAACATTGTACTGGGAAGAGACAGACAGGAAAATCTCTGCTGATACAGCTCCTGGACACAGATGTGGCAGATACACCACAAATGTTCACAGGGGAAATAATATGGAGAACAAAAGTAAAGTAAAATGAAACTTCTGTGATGCATTTGTTTTACACCAAAATCATCAGGTCTTTCCTTGGTGACATTAATATGGGATTTTCTAACTTTAACACAAAACCCAGTTTGAATAGCAAAATAGTTGACAATTCAGCTGGTATCTGCATCCACTCCAAACTTAAAAAAAACCCAGTGTTTTCTTTACAAACATCCTTGTTGTTTTCTGGGATTTTTTTTCACTGAGCTTGAGATGAGGTTCCTGGAGATAAAATACTCACCGTGGATGTGCAGCCACATCTGAGACAGGGATTAAACATTGCAAGGCTCCCCACAGCACTACAGTGGGGCAAAAAGAGGGAAGAGAAAGGATTCTGTATCCAGGAGAAATCACATAAATCTTGAAGTGACAAGCAAGAGTGAGAACAATGATCTTTATTTTATTCAGCATCAACCCCTTCTCATCTCCTTTGCAAAACACTTCCAGTGGCCAACTGGGCTGTGTCCTGGAACACTATATTGGGGGTTAATTAGTAATGGGTTTTTAACAATAGTGTAGAAGATATGCACAGGAGAGAAAGATCAGGCAGTTCAATTGACAGGCAGTTCAATTGAGTTATTATATTTCCATAGGTTTTCAGATTGRCTACATTATGCTTTTGATTAAATTATTATAATTTATGTGCTTTACAAGTAGCAATCTTCTCTGAGAGATTATTTTCTCTTGACCCATCTCCATATAGAATTATTTCCATGGTAACAGTTTGAGTGATTTGAGAAACAAAAATATGAACCTTTATTACTATTAGGTTAAAAAATAGTGTCATTTTAAAACAAAAATACAGCAGATTTTGACTTTATAAATTATGAATAGGAGCATTTGATTGAGTCGTAATTGTATAATGAGGAAATTCAAACTTGATTTTTCATTACTTCTTTGCAACAAAAGTGTTACCTTCCAAACAGGGTTATAAACATACTGGTATGATTAGACCAAATAAATCAAATGTTTATCTGCATCTGAAAGTACTTTTGAAAGTATGGGACTTAAACCATTACATCTCCTGAGCCAGCAGAATGATAAATCAATGTGTAATAACCATTATTTGGTATTTCYGTGGAATTTCCTCAGTGCTGAAATATTTAAATCAGTTAAATGTTTTACATGTAAGGCATAAATTAGAGAAATTAAATAAGCCAAGAGAGGCAGATGACAATCTTACCCAAGGGTAAGTGAGGGATCAGCTGAAGCACTCCTTTGAAACATTAACAATTATCTCTGAGTGCAAAATGAGAGTGGAAGGGGAGATCCCAACAGGSCAGAGAAGAGCAAACAACAGAAGGAAAAGGAGATGGATGTGGATGGACAGGAGCCAGACCGGTCTGACCTGCTTTGGTACCTAGCAGGATTCTGTGARTTATTTGAAATTTTACAAGCACCAGTGAGATAAAATGCAAATATAACAGAAGTCGATTTTTCAGGAACAAGTCACGTGAGTCCAGCCTGACTCCTTTCTCTGACAGGATAACTGKTCCTGAGAACAGGAGAAGAGTAGCTGATATGTGGCATCATGACTTCAGAAATGCTTTTGTCCTGGCYCCATGAYGTTTTTACATACAATTTAAGAGAAYGTGAAAGAGATGAAATCATTACAAGGTGAGTGCTGAATTGCTTGGCACATGGCACTGAAASGCAAAGCTGTGAATACTTTGCTCTCTAAAATAATTTGCAGAGATTTTAGTCATTTTTTTTCAGTCTGAGTTCATGATGGAGTAAAGGATGCATATTCATTTGTGGAGGGATGAAGCCTCTCAAGGGAAGTTTTCAAACCTACCTGAGGTATGCAGCAGGRCTCAGAGCAATCTGCAAGTCAGGGGAAAAGCACAAGCAGCAAAGTTGAATGAAATAAAATGTAGAATTTGGGAAGGGCCCCTCAAATGTGCAAATACCAAGGAGGCAGCAAAAGAACACACTCTCCCAAGAAAGAAASAAACAAACAAAAATCAAATCCCAACCGCAAACATCCCCATGCACAAGTTTTTAACAGATAGAARATGAAATGTGAAACAAAAGGTAAAACGCACTCTGAGTTGTACTGGTATGAACGTCACAAGCTGTGATTTTGTTCTGCTCTTTGTTGATGGGTTTTGGGTTTCTGCACTAAATCCAGTTCAAGAAAGGTTGGCTACTGTCCAGGAGGGGCAGCTGTGACAGAGGTTTAAGAAATGTGAGTCAGGAGGTTTGGCAGACAAGTTCCTCTGGAGAAGAGAGGAGTGAGGGGAGAGGAGTGTGCAGCAGCCTCTCACAATGTGACAGGGAGGACAGCAAACAGTTTTTTATTCCTGGCTGGCAGCACTAGGCAAAACAAATCTGATGGAAATGCCACAAACAATATTTGTAWGAGACGGTAGGGAAATATTTCTAASTGCAGAGTGCTGAAGCTGTGGAATGAGAGTCCTGGAGAGTTCCTGAACCTCTTACACTGGGGATCACACAGAAGAGTTTAGGAAAGTCTTCACCAGGGATGGTCTAGATTAGTTTGCCCCTGCCTTGATACTGGCTGAGAGGAGGTAAGTGCTGTTACTGTCACCTGTGCTGGATGGTGCCTGCATGAGAAGTCACTGTGGGAAGATACAGCTGGATGATGTTCTCGCCTTCTGTTTGAAAGCTTTTCTTCATGCTCAATGGAATCTTTCTTTTCCAACACTCAGATGTCAGCAGAAGAGATCTGGAAGCRGGAGAGGTACCAGGAGCACGTTTTAAATCCCAGGTTCACAGTCCTGCCCTGGTGAAATCCTCTTGATGAAAACTCCCTGACTACACTGTTGAGGAGCTCCTGTGCCTCTTGCAGCTCGGTTCCTACACCCACAGGACACCATCTATCCTGGAACCAGCCAGACCCATGTCCCAGAAAGGCAAAAAAGACCCTTTTAATGGACAGGGCTGTCATTCACTACCTGCCTGCTTTGGGTATGTGTTTATGTACTTGTGCACTTTTCTGAACAGAGCCCAGAAGAAGAGYAGCCCCAGGAACGGAGTCGAATTTGCCTGAAGGCTCCCAGAGGCATTTGCAGGATTTACCTGGGGTTTCATTAGCAAAACCACCTCCTTCATCTAGGCAGGCTTTAAGCCTCTAATCTGATCCCATCAACAAACCMCAGGTTCAGCTATCACAAATGCTGTATCATGACGCTGAAATTGCTTATTCTTGCGCATTTTTACACATGCACTGTGCCCCCTGGGCAGAGCCACTGCCGGGGCRAGCAGGCTTTCCTGCTGAAAGGCAATCAAGGCTTGTGCCAAGGGATCTGCTGGGAACATGCACACTGTGTAATCCCTGACGTTAAGCGACAGAAAACAGAGCTTCCTGCGGAGCCCACTTAATCCCAACAGAAGAAATTCATTTTGGATGGTTTCYGTTTCTCAAATCATAATGGATAAAGGAAGAAGTGTTTTATCAGGTTGTSTTGAACATCAGTCTCTTCTACAATTTTTAGAAACAGACACTGCCATGTTCACGATGGATCTTTTCCTCTTCTAACTCGTCTCTTCCTTTTCTTTTTTTTTTGTAAATTTTCAGGCTTCTCTATGAACTTTTTAAAAATTCTAATCCTCTAATCTCAATGTGATAAAGTCTCTCTTAGAAGCTAGCACTGGAAGTGATCTTAAAAATTCCTTGGAATGCACACAAGCCTTCAGAAGAAAAAAAACCTCAGGCTTATGAATTCTCCTTGCTAATTTAGGTCATGTTCTCTGTGTGAGAAAGCTAAAAGTRAAGTTAGCCACAACAGCTAAAAGTGAAACAGGGAAGTTTATTCTAGTCACTGCTAAACTTTCCTGTCTTGTGGTAATAGGAAACTAAATACTTTTTGGGGAAAAAATTTGGCTATGTGGAAAAAAATGGAGCAGACTGGTTTTAATAAGAAGACCTTGTGYTCATACATTATCTTGCACTTTTCAGGGTGCAGAAAATCCATTAATTTGCATTGCCAGCAGGCTACACTTCTTGCCCCATCAAATTTTGGTACTGGCTGAGTTCATCTGAAGCCCAATGGCTTTGAAAACACTAAAACAATCTTCTCCAGGGACACTGCTGTCCTGGCTGTGCCTGCTCTGGGTCAGCATGTCCTCCTCCTTCCCACAGGGAGTCATTAGGGACAATGCTCTCTGCCAGCATCTTGGGGAACAGGACAACTCCCTCCCTGGGCTGCTCAAACACATAATTTTTAACCCAGCTGTCTTCCTGGCTAAGGAGATTGTGGTAGAAAGGCTTCTGGGAAGCACTGGGTGCGTGTCACTGGGACACACAGGCACTRGGGGGTTTGCTGGTGGGGTCCAGGCATTGCCACCAACAGACCAGAGATGTTGGTGGGCTTTGGKGCCAGGGCCAGGCATTTCCCATCCAGCAGGGCACTAGACACCCCAGCCTGCCACTGGGGGCTGATCATCTCATGAAAAGCCCATTTCCACTAGATAAAAAAGTTTAGCCCAGGCTAATTTTTTTATTCTCAGCCATGGTTTCACCTTCACTYGATTAATGTCACAGCACAAAGCTTTGCATTTAGTCTTGAGAGATGAGCACTTTCACTGGTCAGAAGACCAAGTTCAAGCTGAAGTGGTCTCTTCTGAGCCCGTAACTGAAGGACCAGCATGAAAACCAGAGGGCACCTATCTCTTGAGTCCCTTCCAGTATTTCTAAAGATCACCTGGCTGCTGAGGGAGGTGAGAGCCCAGGGCTCTCCCTGTCCCAGCCATCCCTTGTGTCCCTGTCCCTGCAAGCACAGGTGCCTTGGGGAGGCTGGAAATCAGCAGGAACACCCCTGTATCTCTACTCCAAACATACTTGGCAAGATTTGTACAGTTCCTACTGCCCTTTATTTCTCTTGTACTAGAAGATTTGACCTCTTCAAGAGCCAAAGAATTTACAAGCCTTTCTCTGACTTAGTTATCTTTAGGCTTTAAAGTTCAGTGGTGATCCTTCCCTCCTCCTCATGCCTGAGTTCTGTCCTGCTGAGATATGAGGGAGAACCTGTCCTTCCTTCAGTTTTGGTCATCACCTCCTCATTTTTGAGGATAACAGCCTCATAAACAACATTAGACTCTTGTGTTTCAGTTTCACTGGGGAGATTCATTTTTGTGCTGCAAGAGCTGAAGATTGAAGGTGGAAGAGGCCCACAATCAATTCACCAATTTGGAAGTGCCTTTACACATCTTGCCTTTGTTTGCAATATTTAGTTTGGCATGTTATTGAGTAGAAACGAAACTACTCTCAGACAGGCTGGGCCATCAGTTCAATAAGAACAAAGCATTTCATTAAAAAGAGCTCAGWAAGATGAGAACACTTTAAGACCAATTTAGAGGAAAAAGGGCAACCAACCACTATCCACGCCAACTGCAAACCAGAAACAATCAGAGTTTGCAGAGATGCTGCTTTAATCACTGATTGGAAGGACTATTATTCTGCAAACCTCGAGGCAGGAGCTGTGTTGTGTTGTGGGATCCAGCCCAGTGTCACCACAAGGGCCACTGCTGCAGCCCCAGCACCACAGGCTCTGCTCCTGGCATGCTCCCTTTGAGCATGGGGGTCACAGGGCTTCTTCTTGGCATGAGAAGTGTCTCACCTTCCTTCTGTGCCTCCCTGAGCCCAGAACGTAAAATACCCAGAAAGTAAAATACCCAGAAAGTAAAATACCCATCTTCACGGGCAATTTAGCAGGGTGAGAGGCAGCTCTGCCATTCATCAGCACTGTGGCTGGTGCACCCCATTTCAGGGACGAACAGGCTTGTGTGTGCTGCGTTTTGGGAGGRTGCTTAGAGTTGAGAGGCCTTTCCCATAAATAGTCACGGCCAATTCAGCCCTGCCAGACCATTTCTGGTAAATGGGACGCCGGGTTTCACATATTCTGAGGGGGTAACTGGAGCGTCACACGGGAAAATGCCAGGCACCCGTGTGTCTTTGTGCCACTTGTGTTGGTTTCAGCAGTGTCTGTCTGGATTTAAATAAGAGCCTTTCAGAGCCAGAATTTAAATGGAGCATTTACGGCTGCTTTGTCCTGGAATAGTAAATGTTGGGAACTGTAGGTTCATTGCAGCAGCCTGGCTCGGCTGACGGTTTTTTTTTTTTTTTTGTGCAGCCCAGATTTATGTGACCTTGTGTCCTGAGATCTTCTATCTGTGGCTGATGTTTGTGTGTCCCCTGGGACACGGAAAGGCAGCTCTGCAATGACTCTGAGTGTCCGGAGGCGGCAKCTGAATCTTGGAGAGCTCTGACAGTGGGGGTTTGGTCACTGATTTAGCTTTGGTGCTGTACCAAACCACCTGTTGTGAGAGCTCCAAAGCTGCCTGAAGCACACCCCTGCACAGTAATTAAACACCGAGGCAAGGCTACATTTCATTTTCACCTGAGATAACTGAGGTTAAACTGCAAATTGCCTTACCAGAAGAGATATCCCTGTTGTTGGCCAGTCCATCCTTATCCCCATGGATCACAGCCCACTAAGGCAAGAGGGAAAGGCTCTCACTCCCCAGCCCTGACAAGGCCAGTGTTTTCTCATTTTTCCCCCTYGAAACTCAGTGGGTTGAAGACCTCCATCATTCACAATCCTTGTCTCCCAACCTTATAGCCCCATGGGAGTTGRAAGATTTTTCACCTGAAATAACCCCATAGTGCTGAGGGTTAAACTGTTCCTCCAGACAGAAGCTGTGGGTGTAAGTTTTGTGAAGTAGGGGCCAAAGAAAAAGAGAAAATTGTAATTTTTTTCCCCAAGCAAAAGCTCTGACTCCTTGCATGCAGAGGATGAATATCAGCTTGGCTTTTGTGTCTCTGAGCACGGACACTGCTCTCTGATAAATGCTGCTGTCAGCCACACACTGGGTTTGTGCCAGGCGTGCCTCTGTGGCTGCTGTTGAGGCTTTGGATGCAGGGGGACATGGAGCAGTGTCAGCAGCCTGCTATTATGTGTCACCTGCAAAAGGAGTCTGGTTCCACAATGCTTGTTCTATGAATTTAATCCCCAAACTCAGTGGAAACCGCACTTAGTTGCATTAATGACATTTTACTCATGCCACTTCCCAGRGATCTCACTTTTCCAAACTGGAAATTATATTTTCAGATATTAAAACACCTGTTGATATGCTTTCCCTCGGTGCAAATTACCTGTGAAATGAGGTTATTTAGCTGGTRTAGAATAATGCTGGCTGTGTGCTTACATCTCAGGAGACAAGAAGTCTGCAACAGCAAGGATAACAGTGGTTTGTTCATCAGGTGYTGGCACTTCTGAAAATGGTTGGCAGTGTTTGCTCAGAAATTGGGAAGGGATCAAACGATCCAGAACTAATCTAATTTGCATGGATGTTTTACCTTAAATGCCACCTTGAACAAAATTACAACTCGGCAGAAGTCTTTAGGAAGGTAGATGAGACTGAGAAAATGAAGACAAACAGAAAACAATATATAGCTTAAGAAGGTTGTATTATCCTCTGGAAGTTCTGGTCTCTCCCTATGGATTCCACAGAAAGTTTTACAGTACTCAGTTAACCAGCTATGACAGTATACTTATTTTTAGCACCCAGTGTGTCAGRACTGCTGCTTTCCAAGCAATGGTGGGAAATGCTCACTGCCCTCCTGAGCCCAGTGTCTGATGGTGATGTGCAGAGAGCAAGGCCATCTCTTAGTTCATTTCTGTGTGATGTTAATAGGGCTTGGCTTAACAAGTCCCTACTGAGAGTTTAAACAGTTCAAGAAGCGAAAATGAGACCCGTAGGAAGGCAGGTAGCATATTTGAAAAGTTAYGGCGACAGCAGAAACTTAGAGGAGRTGAAAGGGAAACAAAATAGAGGATAAGGCATGTTCAAGTAGAGGGTTACTCAAGGTGAAGGCAGTCAAACTGCAGYCTGCCTGATGGAAAGAGGGAATTCAGTCCCTCTTAGAGAAGGAGGATTAGAGAAAAGTTAATCCTGTCACTGCTTTTTGAGTTGGTTACAAAATAAGGTTTTATTTGCTTTCAGGTAAGAATGGGACTTGGCTGTCATCCTGAGGAGAGGAGAAGGGATGGAGCAGAAGAGAGAGAATATTGCAGCTTTGCTGAGCCTCTCAGGCTACCAGGGGGTGACTGTGGGTGCATGTGTGGTGCAACTCTCCTGTGCATTGTTTTCAGCGAGGAGGTATCTCAGTGCCCCAGGATGTCGTGTTTCAAAAGGGGCTCTGTGGCTCCTTCAGCTCCTGAGCCCAGCTCCGTGCAGCTCTTCTGCAAATGCTGGGGAAACCCAGTGCCCTCCCTGCCCTCAGCAGTTCCCTGAGAGGGGTCTGATGATGTAGAGGGGGAGGAAGGCTCCAGCACCCTTCTCCTGTGCAGACTCTGCCAGGATGGATGCCACAGTCAGACGGGCTGTCGAGGTGTAGCGGGATGCTCTGCCCTGGAATGTGCTCAAGGATCTGCCTCGGGAGGGTGCGAGGGAGCCCTGGGCAGCACAGGACCTGCAGCACCTCTTTCCAGAAAGGGGAATTGGCTGTGTTTATAGTATAAAAGTCCCAACCCACTAGCAAATAGGCAGGTTCATCTAAGGTATTCCTGCTTGGAGGTTCCCCTCTTGGGTTTTGGGGACGCCCACAAAGGATGCTCTTCAAGATTAAAAGAAAAAGACCTGCCCACAAGGTGATATTGGTGAGTTACATCAATCTCTGSTTAAAAGTTGTTTCTTTTTGCTAGATTTAATATAATTCCTGTCATACAATTGCTTTAGTATAGTGCACTGTATTATTTATATGCTACTAGTAGTTTTAGCTTTCATACTGTGTAGTAAACAACACAGATTAAGCTCTTTTAATGGCTAACAATTTGCCATTACAAACAATTCATTTTATATCAATATCTCTGATTTGCCATCTTTCAGTTTTGTAGGACAAAGTTGCTTAAACCATTGACAAACTCTGAGGTTGAGATTGGATCCAGCCACCCCTAAACTTCTCTCTGAGAAGAAGTTTAAAAGGCAAGGGAGTCCTCTTAGTGCTTCGTGCTGCTCAGCTTCCTTAATAAACTTTGTCTGAAGCTCATAGKCCACCCGAGACATTTCAGTGTAGTGTTGGCAGGAAGACAAATGATTTTGAGAAACAGACAAAAGGTTTGACAGAATATTTACAGAGGCATAGGACATTGATAATCCCTGGCCACGGGACCATTGGTACRAGTGGGAAAAGATACAGGAGAAATTGGATACAAAACAGGGATCACTGAAAGGTAAAAAAGGAAAAGGTATTATTTGTCATACACTGGGATTATGCCTAAAGACTGCATGGCAATGGAGAGAATAAATGATAAAAGAAGCTAATAATTTGAAAGAAGAAATAGAAATGAGAAAACTTGTAGAACTTTCTCTACGGTATCAAAATGACCAATTGAAAAAAAAAAAAAAACCAGTTAAAAGGGTCTAAGGAAAAGACAAAAAACTTGAAAGGAGCATTAGAACTGACATTATTAAAAACCCCCAATCCTACTGTTGCTAAAAAATCAGGAAAATTGATAGCTTCACCTCAGGATGGGGATGGTGATAACTGGGAGAGCCCTGATGAAAATGCTGATGAGGTTGAATGGGACTCAGATGAAAAAATAAACCCCCACCTCTTAGGGAAAAAGGGATTCCAGAGTTAAAAAGGAGTCCCATAACTAAGACCAAAGTGTCCGAAGGACCTCAAGGAGGTCAGAGCATGAACGTGGCCAGAACTACTCCCTGGGATTCCTTGCAATTTATAAATCTACACGAAAAATACGAACGAAAACCAGGGGAGTCAGAAACTGAGCATTTGTGGAGAGTGAGTCTTTCCAGGGGAGATCGAATTTTGCTGGATGGGTTTGAGAGCTCCGGGTTCTGGGGTCCGGGAATTTTATTAAACCTGGGACCTGAGCCTGCTGATGAACCCCATTCAATAATCAGAGGGTCGCATATTGGGCAGGAGGAATAAATATTCTGGAGAGAGGAGAGCTGGTTTCCATACCATAAGGTCGGTAGATGAATTATTTGTCACTGTTATAAAGGCAGCTTGCCCGCAGGCAATGCACACATGAGCGCAGGGAGACATCCCCACCGCCACAGAGGGGAACCCTGATTTATTAGGGCCCCTGTTAAAAGGAGCCCCTACAATACTAAAAATGTATTTAGTGGAGCAGCGAGATGAAATCAGAAAAGATGTAATGTACAATGAAGGTTTACAAAGGTGAGAAGCCCCAAGAAGAGTTATCCCATGTGGGCAGATCTCTTACATGACAAGGTAAACTAAGCAAGAGAAGTGGGCTGGGAAAACCAGTCTGAAGAGCAAAATCAGGTTATGGAAAGGACCCCAAAGTTTGGAATGCAGAGACCTCCTGAAAGCAGGGTGAGGACTTTTAAACAGAACCTCCCTGGAAGAAAAGGAAAATCAAAGCCTCCTGCTCACTCCCGAGAGCAGAGAAATGAGCTGTGGAGCACTGCGGTGATTTTGGGAGCTCCCTGTGCCACCCTCAGGGGACAGCCCAATGCAGGGATAGAAGACTCGGTCAAAGCCATGCAGAGGATCAGGGAAATGAGTAGTGAAAAGCCTCCACAGGAAAAACACACCTCCAAGCCTTTTGAAACACGAAAGGAAAACAATCTCTGAGCGCTGGGCGAACTTTGGGCCTTAACACCCAGGGCATTCCTTTCTTCCAATGGTCCAATAAGGTGGGCCCCATATCTACTTACCAGCAGGACCTAGAAAAAAGGGCTTGAGCTTTAAATGACACAGGAGCTCAACTAGCTCTGATCATCCCCAGAAATGAAAAAAAAAATTAAACTTCAGTTTTAAAAGAAAGGGAATTCATCTAAGAGGAAGAGGGTTCAATGAACAATTACTATATGGTACACTGTCAAAGTCTGTTTATTGTTACCTGAGGAAAAACAAATGTCCTCACACACATTTCAATTGCAGATCCTGAAAAAAATATTTTAGGATATGATATCCTTAAAGGAAAAGTTTGGCAATTTCCTGATGGGAATATCTGGTCATTTGAGCCCACAAAAATTCCATACAGTAAATTTTCTGGAAAAAAATAGAAAAATTAATCTATTAAAAATTGCTCCAGTTTTACCTGCTTCTGCTGTGACTAATATCAAGCAGTACCCTAATCCTCCTGCAGCCCAAGAAGGGCTAAATTAATTAATTAAAAATTTATAACAAAGGGGTATTGTATTTAGGACATATTCCCCATATAATAATCCTGTTTGGCCAGTAAGACCAGATGGGAACCAGTGCTTAACAACTGATTATTGACAACTTAATGCTGACACAGAAACTCTCACTGCAGAAGTCCCAAATATTGCAAACACCACTGCTGCCCTGCAAGCAGCTGTGCATAAATGGATGGCAGCTTTAGGTGTAAAAGACATGTTCTTCATGGTTCCACTTCAGGAAGAAGAAAAACCCAAATTTGTATTTACTTGGGAGGGAACAAAACACACTGTAACTGCCTTCCCCAAGGGTATAAGTATTCATCTACCATAGCACACAATGCCTTAGCTGAACTCCTTCAACTAAGAGTGCAAATCTATCAATATACTGATGATGTGCTGATAGAAGGTGAAGAGGAGGATGCAGTAAGCACAACAGCACAGGATCAATTAAATGATGACATGCCCTGTATTAAATGCCAACGCCCCTCTAAAGAAGTAAAATTCCTGGGAACYTGGTGGATTGCTGGTCAGGCTGTAATCCCAGATGAAACCATTAAAAAATGGATGCTATACTCCCTTGTACTACAAGAAAGGAGCTTCAAAAAATCATGGGTACTTTAGGATACTGGAGAAATCATGTTCCTGGATTTTCATAATAGCAAGACCACTGTGCACATTAAAGAGTAAAAAAAGACCTGGAAGTGGCTTGATAGTCACAAACAGGCTTTAGAGATGCTGATAGTAGAGTTAAAAACATATCAATCACTTGGGCCTGTTCATCCCAGTGATCCCATAATTGTTGAATGGGGTTTTGCTGAACATGGGACTTACTGTACTATGTTGTAGAAAAGTCCAAAGAGTAATTAAGGTTCAGCTCCACAGCATTGAAGGATACTGAGAAGAAATTCATTGWTTGGGAAAAGGGATTATTACCTCTGACCTGAGTTCTTAAACAAGCAGAAAAATTCAACAGCATCAGACTGTGCAAGTTCAAGGAACTTTTAACATATTAGTCAGTRTTTATTAAGAAGGGCAGTGCTCCATCAGATGGGGTTGCACAAAACCAGCAGTACACAAAGGGTTTGCATATCTCAGGACTCATGGATCAGATGGATATAACTGAAGGGCTGACAAAAGCTACAGAACTGCACAGCTGTGATCCCAGATATGCTGATGTCACAACAGCCATATAAACCTGGTCCTATAGCTGATGCTCCTGTGTTTACATCAGATTCTGAAGTTAAAGATGTCTGGTGTGTTGGTGTCTCAGTCAAATTCATTGATGGTAAATGGAGGTACAGAGCAGTGGCTTTTAACATTCAGACAAGAATGGAATTAGTAGATGGGGTGGGAAGTGCACAGGTGGGAATGTTAAAAGCCRTATTTCTGGCAGTAGGAGAGAAAACAAAGAGAATATATGTTGATTCTTATGTAATGTGGGCTGGTACCAGTGGTTGTGTCAATGGAAAACATTAGTTTGGCAGGWAAATGGAAAAGAGGTGGGGCAGAAGGAAGCTTGGAAGTGGTGACTTTTACAGCTCAATCCCAACCAATCCACACAGGATGGGCCAAAGGTCATGCCCATGATCAAACCATCCAGGACAGCCTAAAGGTGTTCAACCAGCCAAGGTCAAACTACCCCAAACTGGGATTTTGTTGTGACTCTGATGGGCACTCAAACATTAGCCTGGGTGGCTACAGACTCCAATGGCCACCAACACAGATTATCCCCATGAGTAATTCCCACGTTTTGAACTAAGGAAATCAATCTATCCCATCTGGCACACCCACCAAGATWCACATTGTTTAATTTTACAGACCAGAGACTGCTACTGGTCATCATCCTGATGGTAACACCGCAGCACTGCTGTGGATAATATCCTTCAAACAGGTTGGAGACTGCTCAAGTGTGGACTAACAGACACGACAGACCTCATGGGCCAGCAGTAGCTGCCTGCAAGGGTCCCTCTACATCCTGAAGGTGTTTTTGTCATGCATCAGCACCTATGGGAGTGAACATTGCCCTGGTTAAAAACTGTGGGAACATCCTGATCTACACAAACTGGTATGACTGAAAAAGGAGAATCAAAAAACATAAACCACTATCCATCCTGATATGGAAAAATACACTGTTGTCCTAGAGAGAGTGAAAAGAGATAGAGAACATCCCTGTGGGAAGATGTGTTTGGATGATCCTCAACGAGCATTCTGAATTTATTGTTACACCCTGTTATTATAACATTGTTGTTAATCAGAATCTGTTTTTATAAGTAATCATTTTATATATGAATGTGGTACCTCATCCAACAAATGAGGATACTAATGATTCCAGAAGTACATAAATTGAAATAATAACAGTGTCTCTTGCCAGAATCAATAGCTAATTTTGTAGTATGCTCCCTTTAATATTACTAATTAAATTCTAACTGATTTTTATAATAATTTTGTATGCAAAAGTACAAGGTATGATTATAATGTAGCTAACACTTTTTCAAACTCTGTAAGTTAGGACAGAATAGTAAAACCTAGGAGAATGATGTATCTCAACGTATTTAACAATAATGTACTGTGCAGTGGACATAACATAATAACAAGTGCAGTGGACATTTTTATGGCATGGAAGTAAGGGGTACCTGCATTACCAGTTCATGAGGTGAAGATGATTGGCTGCAGTCATGGAGTGTAGCAGGGTGCTCTGYCCTGGAACTTGGTCAAGCAACCCAAACAACACCCTGTCTGCAAGGCTATCAGTTGTGGACTGTGAGGGGGCTGCTTTTGGTGTTGAATTATGCTAAAAACAGCCTGACTTACCCTGGTGGTGAAGAAAAAATGTGGCAGATATGGTAAAATATCTTTATTTGAAAATGCTAAGGTGACACAGCTGACCTGGAGACATATGACTGGCAGTTAATCACTTTATCCTATAAAAGTCCAGTCCCACTTGCAGGTTCTTCTAACATATTCCTCCTTRGAGTATGTGGAGATTCCTCCCTTGGGTTTGGGGATGCCCACCAAGGATCTTCCTTGAGGTTAAGAGAAAAGCCTGCCCACAAGTGTTGATATTGGTGAGTTACATCAATCTCTACTTAAAAATGGTTTATTTTTGCCAGCTTTAATATAATTGCTTTAATATTGTCCATATGTTATACTGTATTATACTAGTAGTTTTATCTTTCATGCTGCTTAGTAAATAATCCTGATTAAAATATTTTGCCTAGTAATTTTTCATAATGAATAATTCATTTTATGTAGATCTAGCTGATCTGACATCTTTCAATCCTGCACGGGGAAGAAGTTACTTAAACTGTTGACAAGCTTTGAGRCTGAGATTGGATCCAGCTGCCCCCAGGCTCCTCTGTGAGGAGTTGAGAGAGCAGGGAATCCTCTCTGCACCTGATGGCTCAGCACTGGAGCTGTGGGTGACAGCAGCACTGAACCCCCAAACTGGCTGCAGGTGGGGTATCAACATGGACCAGCCCTTTTGGGTGGGCTGGCTTCAGGCTTTTCTCATTTTTACAACACCAAATATCACCTCTGGCTCACAGCTGGCTCTGGTACTGTGGCTRTGATGTGAGGAGTCGGAGGATGGTTGGGAGTTTGTTCAAACTGYGGTGTGGGTTCTGCTGCTGACCAGCAGCTAGCATTTATACTGTTGTTCYCAGAATTTCAGAAAGAGTCTCTTGTTGTGCTTCTTCCTTTTTTCTAATTTTGGAAGGCTGGAGGGTGCTAAAGAGCAGCTCATTGGTATCCCTGCAGTTCACCAGCTCCAGCATGCTCAGTTTTTGAGCTTCAGGCCCTGGCAKGGGTGCAAGATCTATCAATCACCACAGTGCTGCAGAAAACAAAGGAGATCTCAGCACAGCAGGAGCCAAAGAAGCCTCAAAACCAGCTGCTCCTTGTTCAGACATGCAGGCTGCATCCATGCAAGGAGTCAGACCAGCCAAGAAGAGAGTCTTGAGAAAGGTACAGGGATCTGCATTCATCTTTATCTGTTAGTGAGAGTGCCTGTTTGTTGTGAGCCTAAATTCAGCATTAATTAAATTAATCACCTTCCTCCACAGAAATAAGTACACTGAGACAGAATTCTTATCTATTCCACACTTCCACAGTGTGGGATTTGAGTGCAAGCTGACAGCCATGGTGGCTTAGGTGAAAGGTGGAGAGGGCAGTGATGATGGGCAGCCTCTCCATCCAGGACAAAGCTGTGGGTAACACTGGGGAGCCACAATGATGTGCAAACCCCAGCTCCTATCCTGCCCTCAGCCCTCTTGGCTTCTACAGAAATGCTCCAGTGCTGGTGGGTACCACATCTTGTGGGAATTCACTGCTCTTCTTCCAGCTCCAAAGCTGGGTTGGTAAGAGATGACCCTCAACAGAGGCCATCAAAACACCTCAATATGGGTCTGTTCCACTACTGTGGGCTTAGGGTGCAGACACCATAACCTCCCTGGCCAGCCTGTGCCAGTGCTCAGTCAACCTMACARGAAAAAAGTGTTTCCTRATATTCAGAAGGAACCTTCTGTGTTTCAGTTTGTCCCCATTGTCTTTTGTCCTGTCACAGGAAGCCACCAAAAAGTGCCTGGCTCTGCCTTCTTTGCAGTCTGTTTCAAATATTTCAGGTATTTATGTGCATTGATAAGGTTCCCCTTGAGCCTTCTCTCCACACTGAAAATCCCAGTTCTTCCCCATAGGAGAGATCCTCCAACCCTTAATCTTTTTCATGGGTTTTTCTCAGTCTCTCCAGTATGTCCATGTCTCTCTTGYACTGGGAGCCCACAGCTGGACCCARCACYCCCAGGGGCTGAGTAGAGTGGAAGGATCTTTATCTGCTGACAATACTTGTGTAATGCAGCCCATGGTACCACTTGCCTCCTTTGCCACAAAGGCAAAGGTTCYTGTTCAACTTGGTGTCCAGCAGGAGCCCCAGATCCTTTTCTGGCATTTTTTTTTTCCAGTGGGGTGGCCCCAGCATATCCTGGTGCATGGGGCTGTCTCTCCTCTGGTCAGCTTGCTGTTCCTTGGGTCCTCCTTCTTGTCCTTCCTGAAGATAGGAGTGACGTTTGTTTTCTCCAGGCTTTGGGCACTTACTCCTCCTATTTTATGGAAAAAAGTATCAATCCCTAAAAGACGTGGTAAAACAGCATAATCACTGCAAAGACTTCATGTGGGAGAGACTTTTCCTGGCCTGGCTGTGCTGGCAAATCCTTCAGAGATAACGAGTGCTTTGGAAAGCAGAAGGTTGATTATTTTTGACTCTAACCTGTGTTTCAACTCCATCCATGGACTCACAAATAACATCTGGCACGCTTCTGCTTAGGTGATCTTGAGTATCAATAACAATAAAAATAATAATAAAAATAAAAATATTGTGAGTGCAAAGACAGGGAAAAAGAATTCCAAGTCCCTGCAGGCATCTTCCCTAAGGATTCACTCCTGCCATGGCACGGAGCTGTCAGCACTCTCCAYGACTGATCTGCACTCGAGGGTCCCAGCTCTGCAGTGAACTGTGCCAACCATTCCCTAAATGGCTGAGGAAATGCCTTGATACTCATCCATACAGCAAAGGAAGTAAGAACATCGACAACAAAAAGATCATTAGGGAAAGATATCCAATAGAGATGCAAATTAACCTCCCTCCACAAAGCCTTTTATAGATCCCAGGATTTTGTACACTTATTCTTCTATTAAATGTGACATATTTAAAGCTTCCCTTTGCCAAAAGTGCTCTTTCACTCTTTCTCTCTGACCTCACTTAGCTAGTTCATGAACAAAAAGGCAGATTAGAGGGGAGATAAATACAATTTATTAAACTCTTGGGATCACTAAAAAAATGCCATGTATAAATCCTTAATGAATCCTACAGTATTCTTAAACATTTTATTTTGCTGAAGGTTTGGAACTATTAATTGCCAGTAACATTCCAAAGTTCTATGTTTCTCTACCAACCATTCCCTTGCTTGYAAGGAGCTTAACCAGCTCCCTCCACACCACCCCTGCTGCTTCTTTTTTTTTCTTTGCATCTGAGCTTATAGCAACCACTGTTTGATCTAGGTGAAAAAATAAGATACTAAATATACCTCAGCTCTTGGTTACAGCTCAACAAAAAGGCAGTTTTTTTTGGAAAGAGGACAGGGTGTTTGCCTAATGCCAAAGGTCTATGGCAGGTCAGCACACAGCCAGTGCAGTGTTTTGTTCTGCAATCCCAACGTGCAAAGTGAGGCTCTGGGTAGAGGCCATTTGGGGCTGGGTCAGCTACTGGGAAGCAGCAGAGTCMAAGTGGTGGGCTGAGCCCATGGGACAGCAGCTGATTTCTGACTGGCCTCAAATAGGCAGCTGCAACCTTTTCCCTTTTTCTGCCCCTCTCTGGCTTTGTCTCATTTACAAAAATTGCTATTTGCTGCTGCAGGGCCCCTGGGTTTCAGCAGAAACATCTCTTCCTTGTTTGCAGCTGGAGCTGGGTGAGCATTCTGGGGGTGCAGATGTTTGGGGAGGCAGTGCCACCACACGGTGCAGCTCCAGCGGGTGSACAGCAATCCCATGTGTCACCCCATGTGTCAAACAGCTCTGATGGCTCAGACAGCAGCCCCAGAGGGTGTAGAGGCACTGACACAGCTAAACAGCAGGAGAACTTGGTCATCACTGACCAGTGCAAGGCTCCAGTGCTCGGTGTATCCGTGGGAGAGCATTGAGCTTGGCTGGATCCTGCACTGCTGGTTGTGAGTGGAGAAAACACCCTAAAACAGCCAGGGGCAATCATGGAAAGGGTATTCTGCATGGAAGGCAGCCAGACACGTTTGCTGCCACGTGCAGTGGGAGCTGGGATTGCTGTCTGGATCGATATTTCAGCCTCCAGGAGACATGAGGCAATCCCGTGCAGCTGCATCCTCTCCCTGAGAGCTGCATGATGTCACCCCCAGCCTCTGCTGCCAGAGCCTCACATCACAYTTGGGCACTGCTGCTGCTGAGGAGCTGTGTGACAACCTGCCAATCTGCAGTCACGTGTCAGGGCCTCTTAATGGGTGCAAATCGGGAGCAAATCCATAAAAGTTGATTACACTGGTGGAAAACATGGGCAGTGAGCCTCCTGTGCACTTATCAGTCAGGCTGGGCCTATTAGTCATGAATTGCTCAAACTGTACAGACAAAAACAAACGTCTGGCTGGCACTATTGAAGCAACTGCTTCGAGCTAAGATTTATGGGAAATGGGCTGTGCAATGGGAAACAGCTCTTTCCTTCTACACAGTTTACTTTCTTGTGCGTCTCTTCGCCAGTCATCTTTTGTCACGTTGAGAACGTATTGGTTTTGTTAACATCCTTTGGGAAGTTACGGTTACTTTGGGAATTCATTTATTTCAAAACCATCCTTCTTGGGACTGAATCAGTGTAAGAAACTCTTACAGCACAGTGAGATTTGCCGTGCTCCTCCCTCATGTTGTGACTTCCAATAAATGCTCCAGTAACGCTGCAGTCCCTGAGCTTGGCTTGGACCCTTGGGGAAAGTCAACCAAGGCACCAGAAGGATTTTTTTTCTATGATGCTGTTATGGTCCTTTTCAGTAGATCCCTTGGGGCAGATCAGAGTGAAATGACATTGAATGACTAGTATATACATTTTTTTTAATGTTTATTTTAGAAGCATTTGGTCACAATGGAAAGGAGGTATGCMGCCATTTTCGTTACTGCCTATAGACAAATAACAATATAAAAGTATAAAAATATCACTTAAGAAAATAAATAAAGAAGAGAAAGGAATGATAAGAGTAGACAGTGGAGAGGAAAGATATCATCACCTATGGACCCAGAGATGAGATTTGATTGTTGCAACTGAAACTGGTTGCACTGGTCAAAGCCATGGTTGCAATCTTGATCTGTTGAGGGGTGGGTCTGCTTCTCGTCAGCCTGTTCCCTTATCTGGCTCAAAAATCAGTGAGCTGCTAAGCCAAGGTTGGTTTATCATGGTGTGCACCCCCTCTGCACCTGGGCTGTGCTTGTGGAGACCAGAGGTTTCAGCACCAAACACCCAAAAACTCCTTCTCCCCTTTAGCTGGGGGTGCAAACCTGGGCTCAGCATAGCACACCCTGCTGCTTTCACAAATGGTCGATTGTTTGAGCCATTACCCTTAACATTTCATGTCTCACAGATGCTGAGGGGGCTGGTGGCCCCCAGGACATATCTGGCCCCGATGGTGACGCCAGGTCTGAGGGTCAGCTCACACCACAGACCATACTACAGCAGCGTGATCCCCCTGTGTCAGTGCTGGAGGTCCTGCAGGGAATCAGCTCCAGTAGGGCTGTCAGGAGCTTTTTAATAACACCTGAGCATGTCCTGGGCCGGCAGAGAAAGGATGTGAGCAGTCTGTGGCAAGAAGAGGTCTGGCAGTACTGCTGGGGGCCAGGAGGGCTTTTTCCYCTCATGGCAGGAGGTTCCTTCCACACCACGTCTGAGCCTTACAGAGCCCTGCCAGGCTTTCCTCCATGGAGGTTTAGATTTCACCATCCCAGCAGGGAGTCTCAGAGAATTCATTGTTGAAATGATGTTCCCTGGGAGAGAGCAACCAGAGCTGCTGAGGAACGTGGCCATGAAAAAGAGGCAGGAGGCAGGAGTCACAGTTAGAGGAGAAAACTGGTGGTGATTAGGTGGTGCCTAATCTGATCCTCCATCTCTGCTGGGACACCCATGGCCATGTCCCCAGGACACAGCAGCAGTGGCATTTGCCATCCCAGGGATGTGCTGACACATCCTGGCTGTTCGGTGCTCCCCACATCTGGGCTGATGTGTGGTCACAGGAGCTGAGAGTTTGGTTGGCATCAGGAGAGATCACATTCATCTCAGCCTGACTTTTCTCTTTTAAATCCCGGTGGTGAAGGAGTTACTCAGATTAGGGACAAAATTGGCAGAATGCAGCAAAGGTTTTTGAAAGGTTTCATTATCAACAGAAATTTCAGCTTATTGAAGCAATTTCCTGACTCTTTTAACCTAACTCTAAACCCAGCAGTTTTATCCTGAAGGGCAGGGAAACATTTGGAAACCTATCAGACTCTACTGTTGGCTGCTCCTATGGGAAAATGGGAGTTGGCTGCAGGAGCAAATGAACAGTAGAATACCCAGAAGTCATTCCTTGCCATTTTTACTGCACAACAGAACAGCTCACACAGGTATTGTGCCTGTCCACGTGAAACTCAGCACCTGGCTCTGCTCTTGGCCCAGCCCCTGTAATGAGAAATACCTCAACACTCCAAATACTTCAGTTAAATTAAAGCCAATCCTTYCTTATATCACATGAAGGCAATGTCAAATAATCACTTGAGATACAGAAGCCCCAGGACAGCAATCCCTTTAAGATCAAATYATCTGAGGGATTTTTTTTTTTAAAACCAGGCACAGGTTTCAGGTTCTGTTGATGCTTCTGCTCCCATTTGTTGAATTTATTTCATTGGGGTGTCAGAGAAGCAGTAGTTGAGTGTTGGTGGGGAACAAGTTCATGTGTGTGGGACTAGAGAGGGCAAGAAGGCTCTGCTGTCCACAGCCAGCCCAGCACAGCATCACAAGGCCACACCTGCCCCATGGACCACACGAGCAGCTGTTCATTGCTGGTCTGGAATGGGGAGGATGTATYAAGAGTTGTGTTTTATGTTCCAGCAGCTGCTGGGGTAAACGTGCACAGCTGAGCCTCCCTGAGGGGAGACAGAGCTGTGGCTCCCTCTTGATGGGTGGATGCCCTAAGTGTCCACACCAACACTTCTACTGCTCTCCCAGGGGTTACATTCATGAAGCAATTTTGAAAGACTCTTTGTACTTTTGCCCCATGGCCAGCACCCGGCAGAGAGGGACAGCCACAGGAGCTGGACCTTCATGTCTTGAGAGGAGCCCAGTCCCACCTGTGTGTCCCCAGGCACTCTGTCCATGTCCCCTCACACATCCGCTGACAGTGCTTGTCTGGTAACAAATGACCTGACAGCTGCAGAAACAGGGCCAAAATCCTGCTCGTGGCAGGGCTGCAGTGATGGGWGCCAGCCTGGAACAGCCTCCTGACAGCCTCCTCCTCCTCTTACAGCCAGGGAGACCCACTCTGCTCCTGGCAGGAATGCAGGATCCCTTTTTCCTGAGTTTAGGGGCTCTCAGCCTGCAGCTGAGTGAGCATGCCGCAGTTCCTTGGAGAGGAGAGGAGAGCAGGGCATGCCCCTCAGCCTGGGTGAGGTGAAGGTCACATGAAGCAGCCTGGGGCACCAGCTGTTTTCTGGGCTATAAAAGGGCTCTCAGCTGCCAGCTCTGGGATGGGATACACCAGCTTTGAGGTTTGGCTCCTTTGCCTGAGCTCAGATGTCCAATGTCGCCTTGGCCTGCAGCTGCTGGCCCCCAGGACTCCTTGTCCCCAGATCCAGGCTGATCTCCATGTGCCACAGCCCCTTCAGAGCAGGACCATGGTGGCCAAGAGATGTGCAGGTCTTGCTCAGCCTCCCCTGCATTTTTGGAGGAGAGATGTTGTGTCCCCTGATTGGCTGCAGATGGCACTGAGGGGAGACCACATTCATGGCAAAATTTATGGAACTCACCATAATATTTCAGTACCAGCTTAAACAGGTTTTTTTTTTCCTTTTTTCCTTCATTACTTTTTTCTTTTATCATGCAGACAAATTTCAGAAGATGTAGGCTTTATTTGTCTGCTTCTAATTAATAAGCCAAAAGGAACAATTCTGACATGCAAGTAATTCCTGTTTTGCTTCCCAAACTCTCCTTTCAAGCTTTGAGACCATAAAGCCTTTTCATCCACAGTTTTAAGAAAAAATATAAGAAGTAGAAGAACTTTCTACAACTTCTTCATAGGAAGACTGATGAGCTGTTTGAGTTGAAGCATTATTAACATTTCGATTCTTAATATCTCAACTGGAGCCAAATAATAGGGCATGTGGAATGTTATCCTGGACAATTACACCTGGTAAAGTTTAAAGAACTAAAAACAGGAAAGAAAAACATAAAGGAAATGACTAGACATATTTATCTGCAGCAGGAATAACTTGCCACTTAATACTAATAACCATCATGTTCRTATTGGTTTAGCCAGGTGCCAAATGGGATTATTGTCTCATTCGTGACACGTAATCAATAGGGGAATAATAGCAGGAAGCCCATCCAGTGATTAGAAACAGCTCATATCCCAGCAAACTACGTTTTTATTCCTACCCAAGACCTCACTTCTCGCTCTGCCTGCCAGTCCCGTGTCCCTCCCACACACGGAACAAGTGTGGTGACGGCACAAGGACCCACAGCCAGCAGTGACCCGACAGCTTCAGGGTTCAATCGCTGCCCTCACTTTCCCTGGTGGAAAACGCTCCGTCACAGAGCCCGGTTAGTCAGCATTCCCTCGGCTCTCAGCATCCCCTCGGCTCTCAGCATTCCCTCAGCCCCGTTTCCCAGAAGCAGAGCTGCTGTCAGTGCCTGGAGTTCGGGCTGCAAGGAGACAGCGCTCTCTCGGTGATGCCATTTCCATTTCAGGCACGGCTGGAAGGGCAGAGCTCTGCCACAAAGGGCAGCACAGCTCTGGGATGCTGCAAAACCTCAGAAAAAGGGGCCCACATCCATATCCAGCACYTATTTTTTAAGAAAATCACAAACTCTGCAGTGTTTCATCCTGGGAAAAGCCACACAGGCAGATTTCTGTGCCTCTCAAGGCATCTGTGAGTTTGGCTGTCACAAGCTGATTATGAGTTAAAAAGAAAAAAAAAAAGGTTTTCTAGGAAGTTTTTGTCTTACAGCATTCTGATACCAATCCAGTAAAAGGTTTATTCACCCCAATTCTGAGCAGGCTGTGGTGACTGGTTCAGGGACTAGAGATTAATGGGGGAAACAAAGGTGATTTTTAGAGGAATTTTGAGTTTGGGYCTGTTTTTCTGACATAATAAAGAAAACACTTAAGCTTTTCCTCTTTCATTTTTAAAGGTCAGTCATTTCCTTCTTATATTTTATTGGGAAAAAAATAGGAGGAAACACAGATTCACACACCCTTAGTGTTGGGAAAACTTGTTAGCAATCCTAACAAACATTGTTTTTCTCACTAATACTGTTCCCTATTTTAAAATRAAATAGGAAATTAACTGGAAAAGAAATTAAAACCTGCAATAGCAAAACAGATAATTTTCCCTCCTTTCACCTGTCAGTGTGACCATCTCACTGGCTGTCCAGCAAAGCATATTTCTGAGTTTCTAAGAAAACAGAGAAAAGGCAGGCAATTTTTTTTTTCAGAGGGAGAATATTTCAGGTCATCCTTATGCATATCACAAAAACAAATCAGAAAATCCCTTAACCCACAGGATTGTTTGGTTTATATTTTTAGTTTAGCCTTGAGGTCCATGGCCAAGATATGAAACCAGACAAATCTTTTGCTGGCTCTGAGACAGAGTCCCTCTTTAACTGTGGGAAGACTAAATCAGAGCCTCTCTGATTTTTCCATGTTCTCATATGTACTATATACRTACACATTATCAGACAGAGAGGAGCACAGAGTCTATAAATTACTCCAAAGCCTTAAATCCCAGTCTCCACTGAAGTGTCGAAAATAACTGAGTTGTTTTCATGAAATGGYTGTTGCTAAAATAGCCACAGGAAAAGGAGAAGGGGCAGCAGGTCTCTGCCAGTCACACTGGTGAATACCCCACCCCCAGGGCAGGGACACGGTGCTGTCACCCTTCCCCRGCACCTTTTGAAGTGTCCCTACCAAGCAGCAGAGCCTTCCCAGCAAGGTGAGACAGCAGACAGCAGTGGTACCTGCCATCTCCCAGCATCTCTGGCTTCTAATGCTTCCCTGTCTAACTCCCTGTGTGGATCTCTGGTAGAATTATGTGGAATTTGTTATTCAAACATGRCTCTAGGGAAACCTTTTTCCACTAAATTTTTTCTTTCTCCTCTTATCGTCTGGCTGAATAAAAGAAACGTCATGATTTTCTTTTACAAGGCTGATAAATCTGCAAGGTCAAGTGGGAAAAAGAAAAACAAGGGGAAAATAAAAAAGAAACAGCAACAGAAATGCAAAAAAAAAGCTGTGGTACATGAAGACATCACAGATTTGACCTGCAGTAATTAAGGGATGAGCCACTGAGGGCAGGTAGCGTGCAGGGAAAGGCAGTCAATAAGATAATTACTGCATTGAAAGGAAAAGGGTCAGCTCATGGCTACTCTGCAAAACCCAGCAGTCATGAACCTTGCAAATACGGGAAATACGTAAAAATATGGGAAAACTGGAGCTGCTACAGCAGCAAGTGCAGCCCTGCTCAGAAAAGCCTTTGCTCGCCAGTCTGAGCTGCAAACACCCTCAGGGCAGAGCACACGGAGCCTCTGCCACCTTGGTCAGCCTGGGTGGTGCCACTCTGGAAAAGGGAAAAGTCACAGCATTTCACAGTGACTCCCTGTGACCAGCTTTTACCCAGGCTTGGGATTGAATCTCCTCTCTTGTTGCTATGGAAAATTTTTATTTCTTCTCACTTTTTGTCCTGGTGCACTGCCTATTCACCAGGAGGACAGAAACGCAGGCTTTTGGCCTTTCTCAGCCACAGGGRCTTTGGAACCTCCATTTTCCATTTCTACAGCAAGCATGAATCAAGGCAATGCCAAAATCATGCATTACCTACCCAGCTGAAATGGGAAWGAAACAGAATTCCTAGAAGAAAAAKCAGGGCTTTAATAGCAAATAGGACATCTACTTGAGAGCAGGGATGTGGAGACGTGGAAATTTGTTTTCTCTCCTGCCATCTCCACACAATAAAATTTTTTCCRATTCTTTCCAACTTTTTCTGTTTTTCCTCATTTGTTCCTTTAGTTGAGCCAATGTTTGTTTAATGCAACACTCGTGAACAGCCTGGAGAGCAGARACAGATGAAGACAGACCAAGCTGTTACAAAAAGGGACCTGGCTGGGTGCTGTGAAACCACTCCAACACCTGCAGATCAGGGAACACCTGAACCTCCCTATGATTTTGCATTTCCTCTCTTTGGTCCCTCAGTACAATCCCTTACTGCAGAGGTGGAAGGGAACTGGCTGAGTTCAGGTGGGTTTGGGGCTCAATTTACCACCAGACGTGAGCTGGTGACACAATGGGAGAGCATGTGCAGAGTGAAACTGCTGATGGTGAGTCCCCACTGCCCACTGCACACACCTGGGGAAGGTTATTTCTATTTCCAGGTGGGTTATTTCTATTTCCTCTCATCCCAAGTGCCCAGTTTGCTGCCATGGCAGCTCTGTGATGGGYACCAGATATGGTAAGATGAGCCAAACAGACGTGCTATGAAAATGCTCCCTTGAGCTAAACTACAGCACTGATGRAGACAGCCTCAGATTTATTTTATCATTCCTCACAAAAAAATGCATTTTYCMMAATAWTYCMWKKWAAATWAKTYTTTTTTKGGTTTTTTTTTTTKTTTTTTGTTTTTTGGGTTTTTTTTGTTTTTTTTTTGTTTTTTTTTTTTTTTGTTTTTTTTTTTTTTTTTTTTTTATCTTTTTTTTTTTATTTTTTTTTTAGTTCTGGACATAAAAAATTCCTTTTGGGGACTGTACACAAGATTAAATATGTAAGCTATGAAAGGCTGAGACAGGAAAAGGCATGAGTGAGAAAAGAAATCCTAGTAGCCTGCAGATTTGATTGCTTAAGATGGGAGGGAAGCACTAGGTAGTTTGGATTCTCAGCATTCAAGGTAAATGATTGTTTTTACTCACAGTACAAACTTGTTAACATACCCAGACATTACCAAATGGACTATTTCTATAAGCTCTTCTGAAGTAAAAATCAGCATCATTAAATCATTATTGGAAAAAAAAAATCCGAGAAGTTTGTGATCATTAGACAAAATCTCTGGGCAAACTTAAAAAGCAGATAGATTAGCAGAGAAGTAAGTAAAGTGCTCAGTAATTACCTCAGGAATTTTATAGTTTAGTTTTCTTGGCTTTTATGTTCATTTGAAAAACCACGGAGCTCCTCTCACCAAAGAACCACTAAATGAATTGCTGATTTCAGCCCTACAGCTGKGATATTTCAGGGGAATTGAACAGCTCTGGAGCTGTGTGTATAAATCAGGCAGATGCCTTCCTTCATTCTGTCCTGTCTCTCCTGTTTCTCAGTGGTGCTCTCCAAGCCCTTCAGGCTTGTCAGTGGTGTCACATCCTATTCCTTCACCTCCTCTCTCCAGCATCAGCATGACCAGGCTCCCACTGATCTCCACAAGATTTTGACAGCTTAGATTGAGAGCATGACCCTCACAGCAGTCACAGGAAGCAACCTTTCGATGACATCAATGGCACAGAAACATTGCCTTTGGCAGAAARCAGCTAAATTGCATTCTGAGAGTATTTAATGAGTATTTAAGGAGAGACTGGTTTGCATCTCTTTTACCAAGAGTGATGACTTCAAACTCTGAGGCTCCTGAGCACGTCAGTGCAGAGGATCATAACATAATATCACAACAGATGCTCTGTTTAGGGGGCATTCTACTGCAGTTTGAGGGTGCTGTGATGATGGTCATTTGTTGCCAGGTTACCCTTGGTAAATCTGTATTTGACATTCTAAGCAAACTGTAGTATCCACCAACCTTCCCATGCAGGGTGGGATCACAGAAACATAGAATCATAAAATTGTTTGAGTTTAAAAGAAACTTAATGATCTCMTAGTTCCAGCTCCCCTGCCATGGGCAGGGACACCTTCCACTGGACCAGATTGCTCAGAGTTCCATCCAACCTGGCCTTGAACACTTCCAGGGATGGGGCATCCCAGCCTCTCTGAGCAACCTATGCCAGGATCTGAGCCTCTCACAGTAAAATATTTCTTCCTAACATCTAATCTAACCCTGTCTCTACTTTGAAGCCACTTCCCCTTGTCCTATCACTACATTCCTGAAGAAGATTCCCTTTCCATCTTCCCTCTAGCCCCCCTTCAGATACTGGAAGGTTGCTATGAGGTCTCAACGCAACCTCCCCTCCCCTCCCCTCCCCTCCATAACATCTTGGTATGAATAAAACTTAGTCCCTAAATATCTAGAACTAATCAATCCTTTAAGCAGCTTCATTGGCTTCTGAACTCTCACAGCAGCACTTAATTTGACAATTAATTTAATTTACCACCTCTCACTGCTAGTATTTTTACTCAAAGCAGTGCACATGATTTTTCCATCACTTGAATTCTTCATTACGTTCAACGCATGACATGAAATAGAAATATGTGAAAGGCTATAAAAAAAGATCAGTGATATGGTGAGGGCTGAAAAAAATTTGGATCAGGAGGCTTTAAAGATCAAGGAAGGAATGGGCACAATATAGAAAGCGAGTGATTTAATTTAGTCTTGTTGCTGATGTTGAGATGAAAATTAAGAATAAAGATATAAGAAGTAAGAATACAGATAAAATTTCACAGTAAAAGCCTTCTCTTTTTGACCTACAGAGGTTTAAACTGTCACAAATGTGATCACATCAATTGAGATGAAATATGGTTGATGCATGCACACACAGACATTCAAGCATCCTTGGTGAATTAGTGACAGTCACAATTTTAAGTGAAACATCAGTGCTTCCTGGTACTCTRTATTAAATCTAACAACCTCAGGGATTGTTCATTTACAGTATGTAATGCCTTAGTGCCCCATGAGCGTGCTGGATTTTCATGACCTTAAATCAGAGGTTGATTTGTGCATTCAGCTGAAGCCAGCTCAGCTTCTTTGCAGAAGCTAACATCTGGGCAAAAATTAGCAGAAATATCAGTTTCAATTAATATATTTCTTTARATTCAACCTAAATTGTAACTGACAGAACTAGGCCTTAAGTGCTATGTGGGAATTAGCTTTCCTAAAAATTCAGCAACTGAACAAACCTGAGCAGACGACCCACAACTCCTCTGTGAAATACTCAGCTTGGTGAAATAATTTAACTGACCCAAATAATCAAGTACACAATGTTAGTTGTCAATTAGTGCTGTACTACAGAGCAAGCAGAATGTTATGCAAAACAAGAAGCTGCTTGTAAAGCAATAGAAATACTTATTACAAGTTCTAATCACTAACCTCCCAAMCTTTTTTAAGGGTTTAAATATAACTCTTTTCAAATCTTTTGATGAACTCTATTTTTAATGTTGGAAGGTGATGACTGTCAGCCAAGAACTACATTAGAGTCCATAATTGAATTTCAAGAGTTGTCAGGAGCAGGCTATTCAAATAGCTGCTATTAGAAGTGATACATGAAAGAAAGAAAGAAAAAAAAGTTTTCTTCTGGCAGGATGCAAAGTATGTTGTATAGTTTCCCCATGTCATTTCTAATAGTATGTTCAATTTTTCTGGGCTACATTTTCCTGACATGCTTCACTTGTAYAATTATGATTCATTATATATAATGTATTCAAGGATTGTAACACACCTCTTAGTGGCCAAAAATACGACTGCAATTAGACATTTGCATTGTAAAACAAATGCATAACATCAGGGTTTATGAAGGATCCTTTTATATTAGTACGTTGACAGGAATGCTAGGGTGGTTTTTTTTGTTTGTTTTTTGGTTTTTTTCTGAAGTAAAGCAGGAATCTCAATATAATCTTAAAAATCTAGCACAGGAAACAATTAACACKTCTTCCTTCCCTGTGCTTTTGTAACTTGACAGTTTTAGGGAAAGCTGTGGGGCAAAATCTTCCTTGCCCATTCAAGGAGGGTGAAGAACTGCACTCAGTCTACTGATCATTAAATCCATGGCCTGCAGATTGGAAGTTTTAGCACTGTTCAGGCTATGTGATGGGCTGTAGTCCAAAAACACAGAAATGTGAACCGTGTCCCCAAACAGTGCTGAGTAAAATGGGGATGATGCTCCCTGAGCCCTCAGTTAAATAYACAGTGCTTGTTCATGACAGCAGGGAGTGCAACAGGAAGGCTGCCCTGAATTAATTTATCCTGCTTGCTATTTCCTGCCTGTTCTTGGGCAARGTATTTATTTTCTCCTCACTGCTTTTATTCCCCTTTTGCAGGGATAAACAAGACTCCAAATTGCACCAGAGCACTGTGGGAACAGACAGGACCAGGCAGTTCCTTTGGATCTACCTTCAGCTGCCCTCAAAGGAAATGAGTGCAGCTACATTTTTGTTTTCATATCTATTTACACTTTCACACCATGCAACACTCCTCATGAGCTAAACAGAATCCATTCTTTGCTGCTACTGTACAACCTGGAGAACAACAACAGTAACACCTGCACATTAGCAAAATGTTTTATTACAGTAAAACATACCATACACAAAGGACAACCAATGGTTATATTTTACCTGTCCCATCAAAGCAAAATACCTTTATAATATTTTCCATTGGCTTAAAAAAGAAATGCTAATAGAAATAATTTCATTATTAAAAATATATAATGCTTTCTATTAATTTTATTCTATATTAGAAAGGCAAATATTGGGATAATAATATGGCTTAAATATATTAAAATTTTCCYTCTTGGAAGCTTGTCTTCATCTCTGGCTAGATCACACATGGAATGAGTTCAGCAATCTCCTTCTGTATGACAGCAGGTATCAACCCACATCAGTTGTACATTCAGTATCTTCGACCAGAGTGCCTAAGTCGGACAAGAAGAGGGAAAGTCTTGGATGCCTATTCTATCATGCTTTTCTTTTCCTGCATATTAAAAATTCTCCAGGATATTTTTTTTCCTATTTTTTCCCCTCTAGATAATGCCAAGTTTGTCCTCTCYTGTTTTAACCACTGCATGGTGAAAAACAGACCACTGTCTTATCACAAAAACTCGTTTTAGCTTAGTGGAATTAACCACTATGGCTGGTTTTTAAAGTTCTGGGATAAGTGAAGGAACAAGAGAGAAAGARTTGACTCCAGAGAGCAATTCAGAGCTCCTCCATTAACACACCTGCACTGAATCAACTCCTGGAAAAATCTCTCTCCACTAATTACAGTGGAAGCTCAGGAAGACTTGRCTGGAAAAAATTAGCCCTTGTGAATCTGGAGCTCACAGGAGACYTACAGCACCCAAACCTCCCATGTACTGCAACCTCCATCTATGTCTGGAGAATGTTCTCRGCCACCCTCAGTCATTTGCTATGTTCCCCAGGAGTCAGAGAGGCAWAGTGTGGTCTTTGCAGGCCTGAAGTTCTCTTACAAGTTGGCATTTGTGCAGCAATTAAGGCAGCAGATTGTCAGRCTTAGTTGGGATTTCAGTGTTCCACTGAAATACAGAGGAACTGTTAACTATATTTAGCAGTTCCTGTTAAAAATTACCAAAATACCAGTCAGGGAGGAAAAGGCTGCTACAAAAATGCACTGGATAAAAGCAAAATAGCCCTTCCAGTGAGCTGAAATGCACTATTTAAAAATKACAGGAACAGCATCCTATCTTGCCTCACACCATTTGTTGGACATTATTCACAGTCATCATGCACACAACATTTTCAATCAACTGGCCAAAACTGTACTACGTTGATACTAAAATTGCAGTAAACAATCTGCAGTCCTGCATCCTTGTCAACATTCCCTGTAAAACCCTAAAAATCTAAGGCAAAATTACATCACTGCTGCACTGCTCTGAAAATCTCAGATGGAGGTTCAGCTACTCAAACTTGCTGCTCTCTCTATCCTGGTACAGAAATGAGCACTGTGACAGTAAAAACACCTGGTCAATTCTTGCTGCTGTCACTGGAGCTCACTGGGARTTGGGGCCAAGAAGGCATCACCACATTTTAAAAATACATATGTTCAAAAAAGACTGGTATCCTGGTTGTTGATAGATTCATTTTCCTGGATATACTGCAGAATGTCCACTTCATTCATTGTCTGAATCTTGTTTTCCTTTTGCTTTGCCAGTGAAGGTGAATTAGTGCTCCTGGGGGCAACTGCTGGCTTCTGAGGCAGTGGTGGTTTTGGTGGAACCTTAGGTTTTGGTTTAGAGGTAACTTCCAAGAGTTTCTCAAAATCATCTTCAACTCTGGAATGAAAAGAAAACATCAGTAGCATCTTGGGAATTTCTGAACTGCTTTCTGTTTTGTAAGAAAATGCAACCTTTCAAAACAAAATTTTCTGCAGGAAAGGATCTCCTCTGATATATTTCTCTCTCCATAGAAGTTTCTGTCAGAACCATCTTTCTTATAATGTGKTTTTTCAGTTCACTGTACAAGTTAATTAATTCTACAGTATGTTTTCAAATGTCTAAATTAAAGGCAATTTGCAATTATTAGAAAAAAGGAACTTTATTTTATTTTGGGAAACAGATGTTTTTGATTTGTGACAGCATGATTTACTTCCCCATAAATTTTCATGGGAAAGTAAAATTTTCCACATTCAGCACTGTTCCCTCTTCATTCCTGTCACCCAAAACTGAGACTGAGCATCCCCACACTCAATGATGAGAAACAAGAAACACTAATGGATTTTAAAATTCTCTGTTCACATTTGGTTCTGGGAAACTGAAGAAGTTTTTGCAACCTAAGACCATACACAACAACTCCTTTTGGTGACAGTTTTCCTCTAATTCCTAGTGAAATAACCCAGAACACCTCAAACAGTTCAGGGTAATTTCTACCTGCATTATTTGACCTTATCAGAGACACAGCAGGTTGTGTGTGCCTAACTCTGTTTCCACATGCACTGTAAAGATTTTAACACTGTCTTTATAACAGATTGTCTTGTGACTCCAAGAGCTGTTGGCCTTTGGAAAGTCAAAATGTGGAGGAAAGAAAAAGAAGAAGTCCCTCCAGCTGCTCCACTCACTGGAACAGGGTAATGTATAAAAGTCTAAGGTGCCTTTTTATTTTCTCCTCCTACATGCCCCATAGTAGTCACTCACAAATGAGTCATTTCATGTCATGTATTTTTTGGTTCTGTCACTCCTTTCCCTTTAGTCATTAGAATCAGGGGATCACAGAATATCCTGAGTTGGAAGGGACACATCAGGATCATCCAGTCCAACTCCTGGCCTTGCACAGGACACCCCAAGAATCACACCATGTGCCTGAGAGCATTGTCCAAATGCTTCTTGAACTCTCTCAGCCTGGTGCTGTGACCACTTCTCTGGGGAGCTGTTCTAGTGCCCACCCACTCTCTGGGTGAAAAGCCCTTTCCTAATATCCCATTTATAACTTCCTCACTGCCAGGCAATGAAGCATCTTTAGGGATTTACCCAGACTCCTGTGAAACCACTGGGATAACTTCTGTTTCCTAAATGAKACAGTGATTCCTCCTTTCTCTCTGTTCACCAGTAGCCCTAGGAGAGATACTGTAAATGCCTCTACAACCTGGCAGTACAATTGGTAGGGCTTTCCACAGACAGTTAAAGTAAAGCTGAGCTTTGCTATCATTTGGGAAGCAACTGATCAGGCAATTGCCCAGGACCACAGGGAACATGATTAACTGAAGAACCAACCTCTCTGAGACAATTTACTCCTTCRTCCCCAGTGAATGTGGTTTGAATGTTAAAACCATAGGTACTTCAAGAGCTACAGCCCCTSACTAAGATAAACTGCATGATTTCAAAGGTTTCTTTTCTGAGTTCACCCTCATTAAAAGCTGTGAGGAATTTAAACTGTACTGCTCAGGCTGAGACAAACTACATCCACCATGAACCAGCCATGAACTCAACAAGGATAAGCCTAAATTATCCACTGTACAGATGGTCATAACCCTTTAAGGTAAAACTATTCCTGAAGTAACACAGATCTTTTTGTGACTCCCAAAGGGAATCTAAAAGGAATCACTTTTAATCAAGGGTACTCTCGTAAAATCAATAGCATGAACACTGATATCTGAAACTAGGAAACACCTGAACAGACCAAATGATGGACAGAGCCATTCACTGCCCCAGAGTTCTGCACCTTGAACYCCACCTGTGATATTCCAGCAGGCAGCGCCTCAAATTTCATCCTCTAAGTAATTCTAGAGATTAAATTCTCTTTTATTTATATAAGATTTCTGATGTCTTTTATTTTCCATGATTCCTTGTGGGTGACATATCCTACTWAACTTACAAAACACACTCAATGTATTTCTGAATTCCTCATTTACAAATAAATTAATTTCATTTAAGCCCAGGCCTTTCTGTTTGTTGAGAGCTCTGATATCCAAGAGATATGACACCTGTGATCACATTGCCAAGACATGTTCTTGTTCTCTTTGCTGATTAATAAACAAAACTTGTTAGGGCTGGTATTTCTGAAGCCTCCCTCCTTGGCATAAACAACTACTGAATGAATCAGTRTCCATGTCATAAGGTTTTGGTTCTTAAATAACAGAAAACATAATAACCAGAGGAACAATACACAATAGTCATAGAGATCACATGRAGGAAACATGATTTTAAACTAGGTGCACCACCCAGAAAGGGCAGCAGTAAATCCAGCTCAATAACTGCATATGATGGTACAAATTCTTGAATTCTCTACTTGTTTCTGTGCTAATCATARCAACAAAACCACTGAGCACAGCCAAAAAAATACCCCCAAAAGATCCAATCTAGTAGTGTGTGGGGGTCTTTAGGGCATGGGGGTTTTGGCATTCTGCTTTTAAGCCAAAGATTCTGCAGGAGAAAGTCTGGAAGCTGATGATGTAATTTCCTTTTTCTGTCCTGGATTTTTTCAAGACCTTGGTTAGACAGAAGTCTCTTAGAGAAAACACAACAGATAATATGTGGTCTTTGTCTCAAAACCTGCTTTTCAGTGCTGCAGTGCTAGGCAAGCTGTTTGATCCACTGCTGTTTGATCATGTGAGACACAACCATCTTTGCAAAACCAAAGAGGTAAAATGCAAAATGCCTCAGGCAGAGATAGAAACAAGGACTTCTATTTCTTGAAAGCAAATGAATTGTTACAGTGCATAACYACCGCCATATTTAACTCCAGGCCAGGAGGAGGAAGAAAAAAATCAAGCAACTATTCTGAAACAAGATTAAAGGAACCTTCCTACCCCATCTTTTTATAGACAATCAGGCACAGAATCCATGTAATTAATCATTCTTTAATTAGKCTCTTCTTTTTCTGTAAAAGAAAAGCAGCGCCACATTGTTTAAAATTCCTGCCACATTGTTGTGCTGATTCACAGMCTCTATTGGTGGAAATACTCTCTGACAGAGAAAGCAATCAAAGCCCTTACTGAAGAAAGGCTGTCACAAAGCCCTTCATGACTGCTGGCATGTGGACTTCCAGACAGTAAACGAGTTCTGACTTGGAGACAGAGGCAGCTGCCACAAGAACATCAACATTTTAGATGCCACTTCTCTGAACTTTGTCCAATCTCTCTGGACCAGATCTTTGGGACAGGAATGRCTATTTGCATGTACAACACGATGGGGACAGGGACATCGGTTTGCTGGGAATGCTTTAATGAGGAGAATCTGTAATGAAAGCAAGAGACAAAGACTGCTGTAATTTGTTAAAGTATCCAAAAGGCTCATGCTTGAAGCTCAGTTGCACWACTAACTGCAGCTCTTGCAGAACAGACTTTCATCTTTCCCTATCTTATTATCTCTATTTTGTCTGGTGTTAATTCCAAGTACATGAGATACCTTAGTGAAGCCTCAGGGAATGGTGYAGTATCACATCTACAACTTGAGAAAAGACTTGTGCCCAAAATTAGGCAGGAGACTTCAAAGTATCTGCTGCCCATCACTCCTGCTATGGTCAGCAGACAGTGTGATGTCCAGCAAGGCCCAGGAAAAAGATACAGATTGGACTTAACCCCAGGAATGCCAGGCACTGGGGTCTGTGAAGGAGGGATCTTCTGCTTCTGCTTCAGCTTTCCCCTACAATCCATYACAGATAAATTCACAGTGGTATTTTAACCAGGGCCAGGAAATATGTCTGGACACTGGAATGTGACAGTCTGTATTGTTTAAATGCTAGAAGAACCACTGGCATGGCTTTGGTCTGGGAGAGATTAGCCCTCCTCCAAAAAAGTCTCCTGCACAACTCGAAGCTGGCACAGGACAGAGACCATTSCCAGGAGGCAGCTGCACACAGTCCCCTTGTTCTGCAGCTGCAGAGAGTCCAACAGCATGGATGCAGCCTGGCCAAGTGCCAGAGTACAGGCTCATCAGTGCAGGTAAATCCCACAAGAAGGCCTCTGAGGAAATCAGCCTGCTGGTTACAGCACTCACCTGGCAAATGAGACAAGTCAATTTTTCCAGTCTGGAAAAGTTCAAACCTCTGTCTCTTGCCTCTCTCCAAAGTTCCTCAATTACCAGCCAAAGGCACAGCTGGGGCAGGGGAGAATAGGCAGCTTTTGCCCCTTGAGCTGATGGTATCTGTCAAAAATGTGAAYGCCCTGGGGCGAGATGGTTGAAAACTGGTGGGTCTCAAGCCCAGCAAAAGCATCTCTTGCTACACTACGGCTCCAGGTCACCTCTCCACATTATTCTATAAAACTCATACATGTTCTTAAGGGTAGGGAAAGGATTAATGGGAAAGGATTAATGGGAAAGGATTAATGTTTCCAGTCTAGCAAAAAACTTCCTGTTTTGTTGGCAAGTTTACTTTATAGCTTTCCAGGGTTTTAAGCAGCATCCCAATACATCCCAGGAATGAAAAAAATAAATGCTTGAAAAACCATCACAGACAAATCTGTTTTTCTGTAACCTACTGCAGCCAAACCAAGGACCTTTCCCCACAGCTTGGTCATAGCAAGCAAGAGAAAGTGCACAGGAGTGGTCAGAAAACTTCTGACTCAGTTATTGCAATGTTCTCTTCTTTGCATACATTGCCCAAATAACCTTCTCCCCAAATGATCTACATTTAAACCCTCTGGAGTTTCTCAAAGCTTTTTTCCTAACTATAGTGCTGTTCTCATATTCTCAGGATGGTGAGCTTTGGTGCTGGAGATGGTGCCCCACATACCTTCARCCTGGACAGGCTGAAGATGTGTTACACTCTGAATTCAGCATCTGCTAATGCCTGCTGAAAGAAGAACACACAAACTTTTTCTGCTTTAAGAATGGCAACAGTTCCTTGGCAAATCTGTAGCTGACAAACCTGCTCAAGAAGCTCTATAGACTGAAAGGTGTTTGGGGTGCAGTTTCACAAACAGCCTCAACCTTTAAAAATATAATGCTCCTGGAAAGTGTTATCAGTGTAATCCTAAGAAGGAGCACACCGGATCTGCCATCACAGAGCAGCAGAACTGGGATCCTGCTGCTGACACCTTTTTCAGCACTGGAAAAAGACAAATGGTGTGCTGACAGCTGCTTCCTTCCATCTCAGCTCCCTATTCATTATCAAAGGTGAAGCTAATTAAATCTCTCCTAAAAGGCTGCTCAGACAGCTGTGATAATTATTTCAGGCTAGGATGTGTGATAATTTATGTAATTCTGTGGGCCCACAGAGCTGCTGCAACATTCACAGGATCAATTCCAGCATTGGTTTTCCACAAAACCCTGATCCATTACACCAGGCAGGCATGATTGAGATTAATGAAGCAAAGAGCGCATGCCTGCAGGGCTATGATCTCACTGGCATCATGGAGACATGGTGGGATGGCTTCTGGGACGGGAGTGTTGGAATGGGAGGATACAGGCTCTTTAGGAAGGACAGGA
>NW_026623258.1:2612601-2672049 GCF_030028575.1 Malurus melanocephalus | reverse complement strand
CAATTTGCTTCTCCAAGTGACAGAGGAGGCAACAAGAAGAGGTGCTGTGCTGGACCTTGTTTTCACAAACAAGGAGGGCTTAGAAAGGAATGTGAGCTCAAGAGCAGCTCAACTGCAGTGACCAAAAATGGTGGAGTTTGASTCTGTCAGGACAGTGAAAAGGGTGCTCAGCAAACTCACTACCCMGGATTTCAGGAGWGCAGACTTTGGCCTCTTCAGGAATCTGCTTTGTAGAAATTCCCCCATGGGATAAAGCCCATGAAATCTCCCATTACACTTACAAAGTAGTTGGTTCTTCTCAATGCTCGACACTCGTTAATGTAAAGCTGGTGATTCTATTTAAAACAATAATTCTCATTTCATGTGAGCAGGTATCCACAGAGAGCASAGTCTTCAGTTTGCAATGAGAACATTTATCAGATTCCCTTCTCCCTCGTGTTGTGACAAGCACAGCCCACGCACATTTTGCAAACTCATTTGTCTCCTTAACAGCCTCTGCCTCATGAGTTACAGTCACTGCTGAGGATTCACTGCTGTGCTGACACTGCTGTGGTGCTACTGCTGCTACAACCACTCAGGAACCATAAGGATCACAAAGGATTCGGCTGCTCCTGTGTTCTGCTCTGAACATTATCTTCTTCCCATCCCCCTCTGGAAGAAGGTTCTGCACTCCTCTGCCTTAGGCAGCTCTCTCCTATCCCTGCCCRTGATTCACAGTGAGTCAGACACTTCTCAGATCTACCACACACACATGAGCAGACCCTGAGGTACATGTGAATGCTCTCTACACCAGTGAAGAGCTCCCACATCTGCATTATTCACCTACTCCATTGGAGTGCAGTGAACATGTTCAGGTTTCTGGACCTACCACAGAYCTGCTGGTGCACCATTGCTCAGGACAGTCTCAGATCTTAACAAAATGTGTCCAGGCAAATTTTCTGTATGATATAATAGACTATGTCCAACAGACCATGATGTTTCCATTTCCTCTCATAGAATATCCAGCTCTAGCCCACTAAAGGAATGGGTTGTCACAGCTCCTATTCTAATCTGAGGACTGGGGAGAGATTTCTTCACCCTTTGGAAAAGGAGAGTAATTGTCAATATGTAGAGGACAAACATAAGACTTATTCTTAAGCCTCAAAATAAACTCAAGCTCCCATGCAAGGAAGATTGTAAAGTTCAYCTTATGCTCAACATTTCCTCACAACAAGGGACTACTGCCTGGAAAGAGACTTTGGCATTGCCCTGCAAGATCATTCAACACCTGTTTGGTGGAAAGGGGAGGTGGAAGATGATTCAAATGCTGCCTCTCTATTTATGAGACCTGACTGTTCTGGTGAAGCTTCCAGCTGAACAGAAAACAAAGGGCATTTTGCACAACCACTGGAGAAAGTTCAGCTATGGGATTTCAGCTGACTGCAGTGAATATGCACAGAGGGGAGATGAAGTGTTGCATTAGGTTAAAACTGCACCACTACTCCTCCTCCCCTCTTTGACAGCCGCTTTGATGCCTCCTTTACTCTCAACTGTCTTGCACTGAGTTCACCAGCCCTCTGATATGCAGGTAAYACCATGAATCGGGTTTACCATGGGAATTTCAGAGGGTGTTAAGTACCTGAACAGGTCAACAGATCCTGACCTATCTGCCTATACCTCTTGCACAGCCAGGAGTTGCCCCTGGATTCCCATAGCAACTTTCCCATTGCACCTCTGTCATGATTTTCATTATATATACAATATATATAATTATATATATTATATATATTTCATTCATGAATACTTCATTATATGTATTCATTTCTAATTGGATCTTGATAACCTGTCAACTACCGAAAGCACTGGGACAAATCACAAATAAATGAAAACTACAGGAATTTAAAAGAAATGAAATATTTTCCCATGGGTCCCCATAACYATTTGGGTATGCTGCTATTGTTGATCCCAAACAGATTTGAAAGCAAGGTCTACTGGTCTCAGAGCAGACTTCAGAGACCTTTCCTGAATGTATATAATCTAAAATACATTAACACAACAGATGGAGAAGTTCTCTCCAGTGGATAAAAAAGCAAGGACTGCACTGGAACACACACTTCTCCTTCAGTCATAGGAACATTCCAGATGAAGTGCTGTATGCTGAGATCATGAGCAGAGAAGAAAATAATGCAAGCACCTGTGTGTTTGCTCCCAATATACCACAGCCATGAAATCAGGTCATGTCCTGCCCCATCAGCTTCTATAAACATCAGGTGGGCAGTCAGAATGTATTGCAAGACAGCACACAGCCCAATTTAACCTTTGTTTAAACTAAGTCAGGTATTACTGCTGAGATAGCCAGCACTTTCAATAGAAAGCTGCAAAATTACCTACTTCAGGAGAGGTTTGAAACCACACACAGAGTCCCTCTCGTGGGTTTAGTACCTGCTGTGGAAATCATACATCCTAACAGGAGCTGGTTGACACAAATTAGCACTGGAGGCAGACTGGCCTCATCATTCAGATGCCAGCTTGAGACCCAGAAGGAATGAATTTGACTCATTACTGCAGCAAAGATTCCCTGTGTCTCTCCAAGCACTGATTCCCTGCTTTATCTCTTGAGGATTATCACTGCAGGCAAACCAGCCCTGTGAGAGAGAYRTCAGGGATAAAATGCATTATGTGCMRATGTGTGCCAGTGCTACACTATCAAGGGAGAAGCAATGTATTAAACCCTCCTGTAACTCTCAGCTCCAGCCCTCCTTTCCACTGGATTAAAAATTAAATGCAGAGTGATAAAGAGTCCTTTACTGCTGTGAAGGTATGCACAGGATCCCTCCTGGAAGCATGCATGGAAGTCTGTGAGCCATCAGCAGAAAATCATTCCTCCTGTGGCAAGAAGCCCTAATTTCAGGTCCCAGAAGCTGAACTGCTCTTTGTCCCTGGGCTTTGCCCCTCACTTTTCATAATGGAGGTCAGGCTCCCTGGGGATCATTTGCAGAAAGCAGAAGTGTCATGTCAGAAAACAAGAGTGAGACAGCACACCTTGGGCCTTCAGGACCCTTCCTTTGGAGTYACAGAATAATACCTTGCACCCTACCTTTCTCAAAGGGTGTTTCTAATTTCCTTTTTTTTAATGTGTTTGATTTCCAAGCTCCATGACGTACATGCTACATTTTACTTGTCTGTTCAAGTATTGATTACAGTTTCCATTCTGAGTATTTAAGCTTTTCCCCCAAATTAATCTCTTTCAAGATCTAAATAACATCTCAGACCACCTTCAACCTATATGACAGTTTTGAGGTGAGTACCTCAGCAGTTCTTCAGTGTCCTCCTCAGGATCCCTGCTCAGCATATCCTTGCTGTGCTCACAGGCAGCTGGCAGCAGCAGTGAGTCACCCAGTCTCACCACCCCACCGAGGTCTGGGTCTTCAAATAACTTCAGATCTAGAAAGAGGAATCAAAAATGTTGTCGTTAAATCATGCTGCACTAACATTAAAATGCCTGCACTAACACTAACTAGTAAATCTGGCTAGTGGGCTGAAAAAATAGACCATGTAGACAACTATTGTTTTACAAAGATTTCCAGTCCACAAAGTGCAGTGATACTCAGCACTCTCAGGACTCGGTAAATCTGSTTTTTCCTTGCACTCAGAAATAGGTCAAATCACTCTTGTTAGTGTGGCACGMGTGACAGTGGAGCAGTCAGCTCCCACAGACCTTAATATGCCAGCTCAAAATGTTTACTGAGAACAGCTATGGGAGCTACAGATCTCACTTGTTCTTTCTGAATGATTCTAGATGATTCTGCTCAGCTGAAGATTTCCTTTAACATTCCCAAGTCATTGTTTAGCCTGTATACTCTGCATCGCTATAATTTAAAGGCTCAGTGATACACACGCTTTGGATAAAATAATCTTTGTTTATACAAATATAAAACAGATTTACTCTCTTGCATCTTTCTTCTGGGACCAATTGATGAGAAATCTTTTTCTGGGCCAAAGAGTCCTTCATCTGGATCCACCTCCTCTTCAAAAATGGTTAATTTGGGCTTCTCTTCCTTGGCTGGAGGAGCCGGTGCCTTCTTTGCTTTTTTAGTTCTAAAACGTAAGAGAAAGTCAGCTGCAACTCTTCATTTAACAAGCAAGATTTACGACTAAAAAGTCTCAGAAGCTGAAAATAGATGGTGGGAGGCTACGAAAGGTTTAAACAAAGGTRCACAGGCATCTGTTAATTGCTGGCAGGAATTGGACACTGAGCTGGAGGCACTGCTGGTCTGACATTCTCTACCTGGACCATGTTGTGTGTTCTTAATTCCTGTCAAGGAGCCCAATGGGAATGGGAAAAGCAGAGCTAACAGTGCTGTCTGTGCAAACCACTACTCAGAAACATTTAAGCAGTTTTACTCCTCCCACACAGAAAGCTTAAAATAAGAAAGAAGATCAGATCCAGCAACACTGCTCGAGATAGACAGAAAGGGATGGTTTGAAATACAAAAGTGCAGGTTGGTTCATTGCACTGATCCCTTCGGACAGGTTTTTAAAAATCCCTTTGGCTCCATTTCCTTTCCAGTTCCTGTTGCTGTTTATGATTGCTGCATACTCTATTAATAAAGGTATCAGACACTCCCCTCATTTGCACACAGCTTAATCATGAAGAGCTGACTTCCATTCCAAGAGCAGAGTGAAAAGCACCTGCCTGTTGTTCACATACCCAGGACTCAGGTGCCACCAGCTGAAGCTACAAGGCAGCTCTCACAATAAGGCAGCTTGAATTATGAGGCAAACCAGATGGCATAGAAGAGAAAATTCAGAGAACACGAAAAAACCTTTGGGTGAGAAGTCCAATTCAAAACAGGCTGAAAGAGAAGCAGCCCTAGGATAGTATGCCCTTCCAAAGTAATTGYCATATTCCAGAGATCTTTACTCTCAGCAGTCCTGGCCCTGCAATTTCTAAGGCAGCTCCTCTAAGTGCCTTTTCCAACAGAAGATCTGATCTTCTTTGCAGAGAGCAGGTCAGGTTTCAGCCTAGAGCAAACCTGATTATCAGCACTTAACATGCCATA
Organism: Malurus melanocephalus; assembly: GCF_030028575.1. Taxonomy (NCBI): domain Eukaryota; kingdom Metazoa; phylum Chordata; class Aves; order Passeriformes; family Maluridae; genus Malurus; species Malurus melanocephalus. The sequence goes on along the minus strand of NW_026623258.1, from coordinate 2,667,007 downwards.
GTCATCAAAACTGAGAACAAGGTCAAGAGATTACACAGACATTCCAACTACATTAAAGAGTCTTGTAAAATCCTCTTCTTACTAYAGCTGCACAAAGAAGTGGAGTCCAATTCCAGCTATTTTCACAAGTTTCTTATCAACAAACTGGAACTCATGGATGGTATTACCTTGCTACCACCATTTTGTGGCAAATGCAGCCTAAGAGCAAGCCCCATGAAGAACTTAATTACTGCCTCATTTGGAAATACACCCCATTGGGTACACGAAATGTATCTACAGGTATCAGCAACTAGCTGCTGAACTATTTATGATGAAAACATTCATTTTAAAGCAGAATAAACTTTAATGAATTTCATTATTTTTTTTTCATTCATATTCATTAGGGGTATGCCTTGAGTAACTTCAGAATCTAAGCTACTTTTGAAAGCTCAGCTCCAAAGAACTGCTTCAAACTGAAGCATTTGTAAAAGACTCTTCTTCCAAAACCTGTCAAAATCTAAAGCTGTAATATATATAGGCAGCCTTCACCCATGATAACTACACAAACTCAAATTCACTACTTTATTAACTGTAGTAAGGGATCTATCACTCAAATGAACCTAAGCATTAAAGGAAAATATAAAACAAACAACAACAAAACCATAACAGTAGGACTGAGTCTTTCAGAGTTGACAAACTGATTTTAAAAAAGAATTAGTAAACACAAATAAATCCAATCTACTAGGGAAGAAGCAATCTTCATTTGCATAATTCATGACTCACTAAGTATTGTTTTGAGACGTGAATGACAATACAGATGAGGATTTGCCAGCCTACAGAATTCTTAAAGTCTCTGACAAGATCCCTTGTCCATTCAGAGAGTTACAACAGCTCTCCTGATGCATAAGAGCCCATCATGTAATTACATACATGAGCCAGCAGATTTCCAGCAATAGGTCTCCACCCAGTGAAGTTAGCAAGGAGTTTACTATAGTTAGCTCATGCATCTGCAGTAAACAGTACCAGAATGGTGGAAAACACCAAAGAAAGGGAAGAGAATCATACAGAGCGTCATAAAGAACAGCATGTGAAACAAAAATAATGGAACTGAAAGGTACTGGTAACAACCCTGGGTGCAGTGTGGCCACYAAACCAGCCCACAGACACGGCTTCACTTTCTGTTTGGCCAGGGGACTCCACTGGCACCTACAGGGCACAGGGACTTGCTGGGCTTGCCTTGCACTGGTAGGAACAGGAGGAAGTTGTTTTTCTGCCTTCAAATTCTCTCTTCMAGACTATCCTTCTAAGGAAGCCACAGTGGGACTGCCAAGTAATTCCAGCATATCCATACAGGACTCTGTTGAGGTCAGTCCCTAAGTGGGAAACAGGATTCCCACGGTTCTGTTTTTAGCTATGCCAGTCCAGACTCTGCAGTGCTGAGCAGAGGTTAATGGATGAGAAGGGGGGGGGTGTGAGAAGTTTCAGAGCCTGTCTGAGGTTCTGCAGCTGGCCTGAGTGTGCATCTGCCTGCCCACCCATCCTCTCTCTGCCTATTGGTGCTACCTCCCCATAAGCAGGGAGCAGGGACTCAGATGGAGCCAAACTCCATGTGAAGGTCCAAGCTGGCAACCACGCAGAGAAGCTGCAAGGACAGCTAATTTGATGATCATGATGTACCAGAGTGCCACAAACTTGTGCAGGAATGCAGAGTCTTTGAGGGAGACAGAAATGAAGGAACATTGAGTCTTCTAAAGTCTGCTCCAAAGTATTACTGTGCAAGCCCTGCACTTCATTAGCATTTTCTTCATACATCACGCTCACAACCTTGGCATCTGAYATTTTGAAACTACCAACATCCAGCTGGCAGAAGATGACCCATGTTATTGCTATTTCTTCATTTATGGAACAAGTGAACTTTTGGAACATCACTCTAGTGACTTTTAAAACCTTAACAAAAAAACAAACCAGCCCTAAAGATGACGTATCCTTTGTTCATCAGAAACTATTTACCCAGTTAAGTCCTACTGACTTCTACACAGGAAGCACTGTGAGAATAACTCTAATAAAACTCCTGTCTCCTTCTCTGACTAAAAAGGAGCCAAACTGCTCCTAAGTGACTGTACATAAAGACTGGCCTCCTAACTGAAACAGATCAAAACTGGATGAYTGAAAATTGGAGGATACGAATCTACCTAGTCAGGCTGCTGGAATACTAGAAAGTCCAGATGAGACACCTGGCTCCCAAATGATCCCCAAATCACCCATGAAAATGTCAACAAAACCCTGTATGCAAACACTTTCAAACCTCACTCACTTTGTGAGCACAGCTCTCCTGTTATTGTTTACTGACACTATGTAGGTCACTCATTTGGCAGCCTCCAGGTCTCACTGGCACAGCAACAATGCACAGAAGCTTTCTGGTCAGCTGTGGAAAACAGCAATAAGGATGACTAAGACACTCCAAATTCAGAAGATTTACAGACCTGTGCGTGTGACAGCTGTTTGTGAAACAGTGGAACTCCAGATCCAATGCTGGGTGACACTGGTTTAAATCACAGAACATGTCTACTTGTGCCCCATACAGAGAGGAGTCCCTGCCCCATGCTCACTGCTGGGTTAAAACAGGGAGTTTTGTTATCAAGAGCACGTGTAATCTCAGCACACAGGCAAAAGTTTTCAGATGTTACTATTCAGAAAATATGACCACTTCTTTTTTTTACAGAAATAAGATTATGCTCCAGGAAAGGGGTATTACAGTAATATCAAAAAAGACTTATTTAGAATATATATACTTATATTTTAGGTATCCATGGAATTTTACAAGGGAAGAACTCACTAATATAAATGGAGATCCCAACTCCCAGAAATCTATGTTAAAGCTCGAACAAAAGAGCTACAGCTAAAATAGCAGCAATATTAGCACATCTTCTTGAAAACCACATCTGAAAAACAAAGATCCTAYACACTAGTTCATGCAGAAAACAAAATGTCATCTGCTGCTTTCTTTTCACTCAACAGTGCCCATTTTCCAGAGCCGCCTGATAACAACAGACAGGACAAAAGGGGTCATTCTCATCTGCTTTGGCCAAGGGATGCCTGATAGAAATTTGAAGCCCATCAGCTGAACACAGCCTCACTCCCAAGCATTAAGCCACTATGACAAGTGCTGGCTGCAGGGATACTTTACCTCACACAGCAATCTTTTTCTTGTGGACATCACGCTAATTTACAGTATTTTAAATGGCTTTGGCATGTCCCAAAATAAGATAATGCTTAATTGATGGAATAAACCTCGAATTAGAAATCATTTGGAACAAKAGCATTCAGTTGCAGGCAAAGTTTGTCTGCTGCAGCTCCCAGATTAGGTCAGCCTTGGATTAGTGTTCCAGCAGAGCAACAGATGGAAAGAAAGCCTGAAGAAACAGATTTTCAAGAGTTCAGCCCCCATCCAGGGGCCTGCTTTTGTGGACAGATTTTTCTGAAGGGCTCAGAACTCAAGAGTACCTGGTCTTCCTAAACGAAGGCAAACTGTTTATAATCTCAAGTTTTCTGATTGTATAYTCTTCCAATGTAATTTGAAAGCAGAGGAGAAGACCACAGATGGACAACTTTTGTTTAGTACGCAGCTCATAAGCAGTAATCATAATACAGAAATATTTCCTAAAATGTTTTCAACTAAATAACTACTAAAGCACTCAGACACTCATAAGCCTGGTCAGGGAACTAGGGTTACAGAGTAGATTGCAAAGGAAGAAAATTAACAAAAAGGAAATTTCTTTATAGTTTTCCTCTGATTTTCTAGACTAAACCAGGGTGTAAGACTCACTGGAACAGTTAAGGACAAAAAAGGACAAGTTTCAAAACACAAGCAATTAAAACTGCAGTGGTTCAGACCAAGAGAGGCATAATAAAGTTGCCAATAATGATGTGAAAAAGCCAAAAATATTTGCTAGTATTTTGGGTTCAATCTGCAAAGCAGCAGAATGGTATATTCGGAGTTTTGACAACAGTGAAATGTTTCTTAAYAGTGAAATGTTTCTTATCCTAATACTCATGTTAATGATAAACATTTTCAGATATGCAATTCCAGGTAACAGGTACTAAGGCGTTTTGGAAAAATTGGGCAGGTACTTTCTGCATCCTGGATATAACACATCTTACAACTCTAGAGAGGTTACAGAGGGCCAAAAATAAAACTATTTTAGTAAACAGAAAAGTTTAAAAAGTAGAACACAAGCATGGGCCAGTGTATATTGCCTTGATGTTCAGTAAAATTATAGGAGGAAGGAATTCTCTGCCTATGAATTAGTAAAAGAGCTCACTACAAGGCAATCACAATGATGGCAGCATCAGCAATTTCTTCTCAAGAAACTTTCTTTTAACCCTATAAAATTACACTCTAAGAAAAACAATCCATTCTCTCACATTAATTATGATTATTACAGGTCTGTAGCTCCAAAACCAACAAATTCTTGAGTGAGTTCTGTATTGTATGCCTGTAAAGCGATGTCTATATGCCCTATAACTCAGCAATAAATTGTGCCACAAGAATTTAAATTTGATCACCGTAATGAAATCAACCTGCCAGCCAAAATCGGCCCTTTATGAGATATTCTTCACTAAATATCCTGAGCAGCTTCACAATCCAARTCACCCAACCTGAAACAAACAGTGTGTGAAAAAAAATTGCTAGTGAGCATGTTTTCTGCCTCGCTTTCAACAGATTTGGGAGCAAACACTTAAAAATAAGGCCTCACAAAGAGGGGATTAAAGGYACTGAAAGTATGCAATGTCATGCTGAGAATCCTTACAAGTAGCAACTAAAAGTGACAAATGCAAATAGCAAGCATTTTGGTGAAGTGACTGGTTTCTTCAACACTGAAATGGTGAAATCTGATCCCCTCCCCCCATGAATATATTACTAGCTTCTTGTTAGATCTGTTTTCTGAAAAAGCACTAAACATGTGAATAGTTGATACATCATTTTCAGATGTGTTGGGCACTCACACTTCATGGAACAACAGTCACAAAATGATTTGAGTTAGAAGGGACAATAAAGATCAGCTATTCCCACCCCCCTCCTGTGTACAGGGACATCTGTCATTAGGCTGCTCAGAGCCCAACCAACCTGGCCTTGAACACTTCCAGGGATGGGGCATCCACAGCTTCTCTGGGCAAGTCACCTGTGCCAATGTCTCAACACCTTTACTGTACTATCTCATCTAATTCTAACCTTTTCCAGTTAAAACTAAAAGTTTTAAAGTTTTAAGTATCCTCTCACTACAGGCCTTGGTAAGGTCAAATCAGCAGGACCTGCAACTGTTTGGTGCCTCCTTCGAAGAACAGACAGACTGACTGTAATCACTACCTCTATGTAAAATAAAGTTTTAATTTTAGGTTATTTAATCTTTACTTCCTCACAACAGAATGCTGTTCAGCCCCCTGGCCTCACACTGTGTTCCTCAGGAGGAGGCCACTTCCACTTTGCTGCAGCCTCACCTGAATTCCCTCCTCACCACATCCTAACACAAAATGGGTGTAAGAGCCCAGACTGCAGACACAACTCCAATTTTTCTCTGTCTGTGAACAGAAAAGCTTTAAATACGTTAGAGGATATTTGCATAAAAAAATGTCTGGCCTCTCTAATCCCTGACTGTTCTTATAAAACTCAGTCTGAAGGGTACCTCTCCTTTTCTTTGCATGGTAGCTGCACAGACCAACCCCTAGCCTACAGAAAACCTCTAGCAACCCGCACATGATGTCCCAATCTAAAATTCTGTCTGACATACCTGTCACAMCCCATCTAAAGAGCTTATGAAAAGCTTGAGAAGGGCCAGTTACCAAGGCAGTGAGCAGATTCCAGCAGCAGCCAAGCAGGATTTGCATCGACTCAAGAAGGGATGATGGAACTGAGACTGTACCCCACTGCCTTCCCTCCCCACCATCTTGCTGTTCACACAGGTCACTTCTTCCTCTTGGCTGTGCCATGGGTAAAACAAACCTCTCACCACAGCTCAGAGATGGCTCCACAGGAATTACAAGACAGAAGGACACAGTGAGACATTATCTGAGCTAAATGGCACTGCTGTTGCAGACATGGTGCTGTGTTTGGCTGCTGCCTCTCCTGCTGATCCTGAGATCAAAACATCTTCCATAAAAAGAGAACACAACTTTCCTGCCTACAGGTTTCTTGTGATTTTTTTTTTTTTTTAACAGAGGTAAGATAAAATTGCTCTGGGTGAAATATTCCCTAGGCCATGGATATACCTACTGCATGAAGCAATTCCACTTGTGATGTTGCAGACACTGCTGGAGGTCAGACTGTAGGAACAGTCACACCAGGGAGCACCCCAGAYACAAATTCTCCCTCCTAAGCAAGACACTGCGGCTCTGCAGAGATGGCTGCCTAGGGGCTGCTTTCTGCTGTAAGCAGAAAAACGGCTGACATAATTCTGCATTTTTAAATTGGATTCCTATTTATGATTTTATCGCTAACTAGCCTGATTTCTCAGCAGAGAAGCTTTTGCAAAGTCAGTATTTCCAGAGGCTGGGCACTGAACTCTGTATGCCTGCAGCTGGCTGTCAGKCTGGAGCGGGGTCCAGTGGGGAAGCACCACGAGCCCCTTGGGGAGCACAGAGGGAATCACTGGAACCTCCTAAGTGCCAGCAAGCCACAACACATGACTGAAAGAAGAAGAAATGAGTAGTCTTCACAAGTGTTCTGGCTTATGCATATGATCYAGCACAGTGCTGGTGTTATTTGGCAGCCATAATAATATTCCAAAATCATAACAAAATTCACTCCCCTCCTACTGGCAAAGAATCTCTGAACTCAGCTCAGCCAGAGTGACACTTGCTATTCCCACAGCACTCTTCAGAGCTGGCAGAGAGATGATCTCAGGCCTCCAACYAGTGTCTCACATCCCTAGAGGATTATGACTTGACACAAGCAACATGAGCCTGTAGATCCACACAACTGACTCCTTGCAGACCCCACTGCTTGTTTCTGCTCAGCCCCCTGATGATCTGCTCCTACCCACTGGCTCCTTGGGGCTGGCTGCATTAGAAACACTGAAGATTCCTGTGCTGTAAGGGATGCTGCAGGGAAAAYGGATCAGGGAGCACAGACTCAGGGTAGAAATGCTGGTAAACATCTCAGGCTCTCATATCCCAGACAATGTGAGACCTCAGGCTTGTGTGGGAACAAAAACCAACAAATGTAGAGCTCCATCAGCCCAAGGAGTGCCCTTTCCAGACAGCTACTGGTCACTCACAGTGTGATGGTGGACTGCTAAATTGATCCTTTGGGTCAGTTTGCTGACTCACAAATCCTAAGAGCATTTAAAGAACATTAAAGCTCTACACTGTGAAGAATCTTGTGCCATGTAGTAAGTTTGAGATGTGAGAAATTACCTGAGGTTTGGTAAGGAGGATTTTTGGTTGAATACACGAGGGGGAGCAGAAATTGTATTACTGATTTGTGTCAGTAAGAGGGACTAGTGGAAAAGGGCTGAAATGATGCTGATGAAAGCAAGGGAGTAACAATTACAAGTACCTGCACAATGTTTTAAGCTTTTACTCCCTAGTGTTACAGTGGCTATAGTAACCTGGAGAAAGAATGATGATTTCAGACAGAAAACACATACCCAGGGCATTTCAGGATTTGGATCCATAAGCAGAAATGCTACAGCAGACGTTTCAGGTGCCACATGGCCAGGACAGAGAACAAACACTGCAGGGTCAGTGTGGCTGTAAACACAGCACATCAAACATGGCCAAAATATTGACTCCCAGAGCTGACTTGTTCCCATAGCTAAGCCCCTCCATGCTGCCCACCCAACTCCCGGCCTCACTCCTGTCTCTCTTCATCTTCCTTTGCTCTTCCAAGAGAGGACAMYAGTACCTGCTGTAYTGGGTTTGCATGGSAARGTTTYRGTAGCAGGCAGGAGCTACAGGGGTGGCTCCTGTGAGAAACTGCTGGAACCCTCCCCATCTCTGAGAGAGCCAGTACCAGCCAGCTCCAAAAGGGACTCCTCACTGGCCAAGGCTGAGCCCAGCAGTCATGGTGGTAGTGCCTCTGTAATAGTAGAGATAAGGGGGCGAAACTATTCTGCAACTGCAGCCAGCAGAGAAAGGAATAAGAATGWGAGAGAAACAGTCCTGCAGAAGCCCAGGGCAGAAAGAAGGCAGAGAAGATGCTCCAGGTGCCAGAGCAGAGATTCCCCTGCAGCCCCTGGTGCAGCCCCTGGTGAGGCAGCTGTGMCCCTGCAGCCCTTGGAGGTCCACGRGRATGCAGAGATYCACCTGCAGCCTGTAGGGATACCAGCATGGAGCAGGTACATGCCTGAAGGAGGCTGTGACCCTGTGGAGATCCCACACAGGAGGAGATTTATTGGCAGAACTTGTGACCCCATGGGGTAAGAGTGTGAAAGGTCYTCCTCTGAGGAGGAGGAGCAGAGACAACATGTGATGAAGTGACCCCAGTCCCCATTCCCCATCCTCTTGCACTGYTGGAAGAAGTAGAGAAAATCCAGAGTGAAGCTGAGTGTGGGAAGAGGGAGGGGTGAGGGGAAGACATTTTATAATTCAATTTTATTTCTCATTATCCTACTCTGATTTGACTGGTAATAAATTCAGTTCATTTCCCCAACTGAAGCCTGTTTTGCCCGTGACCGTCACTGGTGAATGATCTCCCCTGTCCTTATCTCAACCCASRAGTCTGTYATTGTAATTTCTCTCCCTTGCCCGGCTGAGGAGGACAGTGACACAGAGTRGCTTTGGYTGGCACAGGGTGTCCWGCCAAGGTTAACCCACTACACCTGCCAGTGGTCTCTCAGAGGCAGGGAAAGGTTTTGAGGCTGCCCAACTGGCAGAATTCCACAGCAGAGGTGCCACGGGCCCAGGAGGCAGCATACACACCTACCCTGCCGAACAAAAGGGCTGGTGCAGGACTGTATCAATACTTCAGAACATTTGGCCTTGGTCTTCCCTTGTTCTATGTGGCAYTCTGGAATGAATGCTTATTCTGCATCTGGTTTTAAGTTCAAAGTGCTTGAAATGAAATGAGGGATGTGCTAGAGTTCTGCAAAGTCATAGCCTGAAGTGGCATTAATGACATGCTTTGGGAACAGAACAAAGGCACAGGCAGGTGTTTGAAGGAGCAAAGGCTGGTGAGAGGACTGCACATGGAGGCAAGATCAATGCCCACATCACCTTCCAGAAATGGTCCTTGCGAGGGGTTCTGGGTACCAGCCCCTTCCAGGAAGAAGTGACAAGCAGAGAGCAGAAAGGAGACTGCTGCCCTTTGCCATGTTGTCCATTTGGCTGCACGGTTTAAGGACACCTTGGCATCTYTTATAAAATCCACCAGCAGCACACAATGGCACCATGACGGGATCCATCCTGTGAGCTAAGGGTGCAGTGCTAACTACAGCTGGAAAAGGACTGGCAGACCAAGGAAGTTCGTCCATGAGAGTAAGGGATACAAGAAGCTGGGTAACATCTCCAGCACCWTCTCCCAAGGGCAACTAAACCAATATATACTGTCATCAAACTGCAATGTTTGGATAGGCCCTGAACACCTCACAACCTTTCAGAACTCACTCTCTCTGCACCTCTGCATGACAGGGCATGCCAGCACTGTTCCTTTACAGAGCAGAAATGAAACGTGGTCCTGAAAACCAGAAATGMACTATCTGCAGCCTAAACAGGATATCTTTGAAATGAAGAATTGAAACTAATTCTCCTGATATCTTGGCCCACAGCTCTGAACCACGTGCTTCTCCTTCCTGTTCCAGCACCCTGCATTGTGTGGCACTGCCCTTGTCTCTTGGCAGCACCACTGAACAAATAAAAAGAACTCCAGTGAGGTCAGGGCTCGGTGTAACAGCCCCTGAGGGAGGAAGTGAGGGTTATCCCTCAGGAGCCTCTTGAGGACACATTTGTTTTTTTTCATATTACAGGAACAGTTGGGGCCATGGCTCTGTCACTCATAGCCAAGAGGAGAAAGATGGATGATTCAGGAACAAGATTCCAGGACAAGGCTTACATACAACAACAGCCTATGCTGGCAGATAACCCATCACACAGATGAAAAATGAAATGTCTGTTGCAAACAGGTCTAGATAATGTTATAAGATGGTTTTGAGGGCATGACACCATGTTTTTTGTTTAATGATGCTGTCAAGTATGCCTCAGATGCTATAGTAGACAAAAAGCAATAAAGCAAAGAAGAGAGAAGCTTGGAGGTCTTCCATCCAAGCCACTCCAATCTGTTTGTGTACCGTGACAAGTAAGAAGCAGTTATTACAGCAAATCGCGGTTCAGAGAGCAGACCTCAGAAAATAACCTATACTAGTGAAAATCAAAGTCAAGACCTTTTCCAAGGCATCTGATACACCACAGCTCACACCCACAGGGCTGAACTCTCTTAGAGCCCAGAAGAGGCTGCACTCATCCAGTCCAGGGCGAGCTCCTGAGCTGTGCCACCACTCACCAGAGTGCCAGCTGAGAGGAGCCAGACCCATCCTTGATGCAAAATGCCCCTGGGGGTTTATGGCCACCATCCTCAGGTGCCAGGCATACACTCAGCACTGCCTGCACCTCAGCACTGTCTGCACTACATGGCCCCAACAGCTTCAATCCYGACTCCTAAAAATGCAGGCAACAAAAGGCCAACAAGAGCAAATTAACGTGGTGAGTGCTTGGGCTGGGGTAACAATGCACAGTAACTGCCTCGTGAGTTTTCAGCATGCTCCCTGGCATGAATTTGGCTCAGGCTAATTATTGCTTTCCCGAATGATGCCTGGATAGAGTTTAGGGGATCAGTACAAGCTTAGGGCCCTTCCTGTTTTGGACAGGGCCAGCTTGCTCTGGGGAGCGGAAGGATTTAGCTGTTGGACAGAAGCTATTTTATTCTAGTTGGCAAAAGCAACACTACAGTTCCTGTGTGCTTTTATTTACTAGTCTAGCCACAGTCAAACCACCTACCACAGCTGTGTACTTCACTGTCATAAAAAATCTAACTCTCCCTATGATCTGGACATGACTGGGCATCTCAGGCAATATGGAAAGAAACAGTTTGAGTCTTATCCCAAATGTATAGAAGGTAATGGAAAGCCAGTCTTTTGCTTCAATGAAAATGGTCATTAACAACTATCTGAATGCCACATTTCTGTGCAAAGGGAAACTCTTCCCCCGGCAGATCTACAAAATCTATTTTATTCCTTTTACTAAAGGGATAATGGAGAAATCTAACTTTTAAGTACTCYGATATGGCCCAAGAAAATCAAGTGSAGAATGAAGAGCTGTTGAGTCCCAGATGTGTCTGTCCTTAGGGCCATTTCTTTTTAATTGACACTTCAGATGATTCCAGACCTGACCAAATGCTGCAAAGGGCASTAGTAAGAGATGTGATCCCCAGGTGTGTTAATTAGTACCAGTATATAGTTATATAGCTAAATCAKGCATTTGTGGCAAAGTTTTACAGATTGCTTTCAAAAATGGTTTTCCAAAAGCTAATTCTTTGATCCTTTGAAATGAAGCAGAAATGTCTGCAGCAGGTCCACGGGGAAAAGGGAACAATGGTTTTACTGAGTCTGCTGAATTAGGAATCTGACAGCATCAGATGAAAGGAAAAGCAAGTCTTCCATCTCGACTTAAGAACACATTCACCCCAYGGACAGCTTCTTCTACAGCCAAAAATTCAGTTTTGCTCAGTGAACAGTAAAGCAATAGGGCAGCTCTGAATCTATCCCTCATTAGCAGTCTGTCTCATCTATGAGCAGTTCCCTGCATCTGTCGATTAAAGATTTCCCCAGCCTTGGTGAAAGGAGCAGGATCATCGATGAGGTAATGCTTTTTTATTCTAATTAAGGACTTGAGTCATCCTATTATTGTAGAGTCCATGAAACAAAACATGTTTAAATCTGCCCAATTACATCATGTTCAATCCTCTTCCAAAGCAGAAGTGAAAAAAAGACACTTTTGATTCTGTATAGTCATAAATTTGTCCTATAGCCTCCCTAAAGGATCTCCTGCCTCCTACTCATCCTGTCTCAGTTAAGTGAGGACTTGCTGGATAWGCCTGCAGAGCAGCTCACAGCAGCTCCTGAACACTTTCAGTGCTGCCTAGCTCTGCTACAAATGCCTGCACGTCGCTGCCAAACAGGAGGGGGGAACCAAAAGCCAAGAGTTCACTCAGAGGACTCTGGGAATTATTTGAAAGTTGGTGCCAGCTAGTGGCAATGGCATTTCATTCCAGTTCCCTGATATTAYTTGGCTCTATAGTTCTTCTGTATACAGAAAAGTCCATGGTAAGCTTTATTCCTTTAGTACATCRTAAACAATGAACCAGGTCTGTTAAAAACCCCGTGAAATCATTATTAAAAGCAGACCATCTACTTTAGCAATCTGGTCAAATTCCAAGCTGGATATTTGCATTTACATTRGTGCAATTCCCTCTGCATTCCAGTTGAATTAAGTGTTCTTCACTTGCAGAGGCTGCAATGAAGTGTTGCATGAAGCAATTAAGTCCTTGCTGCATTTTACCCCAGGTGTAGTTACATTTGTGTTCTGCTTGAAAACACCACCGGATGGTACACACAGCTGCAACACTACACAGACTAGAGAGCTATTTTCAGCCCTTTGGGCTTCAGATGATGGCATAAACACAAATTAACTATTTATAAAACCCATTAAAGTATATTCAGTGTTCTAATCAGAAAGAAAATGAAGCACATTAAAATAATTACTTAAACTCTTTCCCAAAGGATCTTCATATTCCAGCTATGTATGTACTGGAATCACTCAAGCCAGTCATGACAGAAACATACCACTGAACTTTAAGCCAGGCAATTGCTTAATAACCTGGGGAAATAATGACTGCATAATCTCATGGGACCAAAAATCYAACACTAGACAGGGAAATATGAATGCAGATAAAGACAATAGCTGGCACAGGGAGGACAGCTGTTTTTTTTTTTCCTTAGGTCAGGGAAATGACTATTTCCAAAATAAAAGAAAACATAGAGCAGCCAGCTTTAGARCTGTGAGTTGTGTATCCATTCCAAACCTCTCTGACAGTGTGGGTTCCCTTGCTCTGATCCCAAGGTAGAGTTCTTTCTGACTGCCAGGAGCARACATAGCAGCAATCACCTGTGCAATATGCTCTCCTTAAAGAGTGCTAATGGATAGAACATATGTCACCTACAAGTCCAGGAATTACCCAAAAATCTCAATTTTCCTAAGCATAATTCCATTCAGTCTGCCCTCCCAARGAAAAGCCATGAGAGAAGAGGGCCAAGTTCTTCACATATCCAGCTCGATTTCCCTAGCTGGAAAGTACAGCTAGGAAAGGGACTGTTCCAGCACTTGGAGCCACAAGCCTTGGTTGAGATATACCAAAAGAACAGTTTTCTTCCACTCAGAAGACATAACACAGAAGGAATATGGATGATTCCRTGAAATCTGGCAGCTAAACATGGTTCCATTTTCCACTGTTTTCTTTCAATCACTTGTAACCTTCTATTTGTGGGGGCACAGCAAGATTTACAGTAAGGCAACACATTGGAAGCTGTTTTCAGGAGACAGGATTGGCAGCAGAAGACAAAGGAAGCMCACTGCATGGGAAACACCACTCACAAAGCACCTATAAAAACAAAAATGTTCAGCAGAGACAAACTGGAGGGACTGAATTCCTGCAAGGAGAGCATCCCTGCCAACCTGCTTTACTCCCTAGCCACTAAATTAAAACAAMTCTGAGGAGAGGCTACAAGGTTGCCCCTAAAAAAGGTTAAGCCCTGACAATTTATAAAAAGTGAGTGAGGCTTATCAGTTAATTGGGTRGGTAACACAGAATTTTTGCTCTCTTTTCTTCTTTCCTCTCTCTTTGATGGAGAAGAACACYATACCAGACTATATCCCTGGTTTTCAGAAAAATTTCATCTGTCAGTAGAAGACCAACGGGGTTGTTTACTGGGATGTTGCGAGTTGCCAATCTGACAGCAGCTGGATTGGAATTGTGACAAATACTTGGTGTCACTTGGCAAAGTGATGGTCAAACATGCCTTGCAACCTAAGCTTGTGACTCGACAACTGACAGAAAATAAAGATTTGCCTGTTTAAATCTCTGAAGGCTTCACAGCTGTGAGCATGGATACACACATTGCTCGGAAAACAAAGCTCTATTTTCTCATTCATTGTTTTGACTCTCTGGATTTTATTAAAGAAAAGATAATTTGTATCTTCTCTCTTCTTTAATGTTTTGACACCTTCACTCTCTCTTTGCTGACCAGGACAAACAGACAAGTTGTTTTATGCTGTTCATAAATCCTACTGGATTCAGARGGGAAGGCAAACATGTACCTGGCTGGACCAAAAGGCAGCTGTGAATTTGTGAGTGGCTGAGGAGCAGGATGCCTGAGGAGTGGCAGGAATACAACCCTGCCAGCAAGGACCAGAAGGCACAGCAGCTGAACACACATTTTGACGAGTTTACCCCAGACCATCTGTCCAGCAGACAGCAGCTGTGCTACTACACCACTCCAGCCTGCAGAAATTTTCTTCCTTGGAGGGGAAAATCCATAAGCAAGTACTCTGCCTTCACCTATTACAGTTCTGGGCACTCCATCACTAAAACCACTTGGAAAGATACTAAATGCAGGATTCCCCTTAAGCCAATTTCTGCCTCTTCATCAGCCATTCTCAGCTGTCCAAGGTTCCTGGCAGGGGAAACAAAATCAAATGTTGCCACTCATTTCTTCCCCAAAGACAGGCTGAGGCCATTCTAGGCTCCTCTGCCACAACAGGGAAAAGGAAAGTGAGCACTGGGATCAACAACTCAGGAGCCAAACTCTAGCCTGGGAAACACAAAGGTGTAGGATGCAACCCAGAAACAACTCCTGGCTTGTGTGCCAGCTTAGCTCCTCCTGCAGCCTGCCTGGCTCTGCAGGCTCTGGCAAGGCCAGGGCTGGCTCCTGGCTGCTCATTTCCTGCCAATCTGCTGCTCTAAGCCATCAYCCATTTTATTTACAGCCAGGAAAAGCACCAAATGCTTTAATAATCTCCTTACCAACTAAACCCAGCAACAGCAAACCTCCAGCATTGAAGGTGCTTGAGCTCAACTGCAGCAACAACCAGTTATGAGGATTTTAAAAGCCCAAAAGGATTGCACCCAGAAGGACAGCCCTCACCACCCTCACCTTCCTAATGTCAGGACTTTGCTGTATCTGGGTTTAAGCACAACAGATGCAAAGTTTCCACCTACCCACATGTCTGTATTCCACAGGAAAGACACAAATTTGGATGAGGAGAGCCATGAGGGGAAATCCTCTGAAACAATGGTAAAGGCACAGAGACAGAAACWCTCCAGGACCAATGAGGAGATAGAAGAACTCTTGCTTAGGGAATACTCACCTCTGTGCAGATTGCCAGGAAAAACCCATGCCTGAGGAAATATATGCTGTCACTGACAGATTTAGGGAGGCAAAGGAAAAAGGACGGAAGGGAGGAACTGTGTGGAGGAGAGGCTCCTGCGAGGACTGCAGAGAACTGATGAAGACAGGAAAAGAAAAGCACAGGAAAAGGTGGGTTCTCCCAAAGTGGCGGACAAATATTACCTCAGAAGTTAATTGCAGCTGAAGAAATGCATGCACTGGAAGGGCTGCTGCATATTTTAACCCATGAGGCAGCCACACTCCTTTTGCAAAATTGTTGCTTTGTTCAGAGAAGCTGGTTTGCAGTMATTTTAATCAGCTGCTGTCTGAGGTGTTTTGGAATGAACTGAATACAAGTACTAAATTCAGTTGTTGTAACTACAACTATGCTAAAGCTCTTGGCTTCAATATATAAACAGTAAAACTGTATTTCATCCACAGAGGAAGAAGACAAAACCCAATTCAGTTACCATGATGTGTTTTTAACTTGTTTYAAGATTAAGACCTAGAAATGTGAACTTGATCTTGCTCAGATTAAGTAAAAAARTCCACAACTGGATGCCTGAATTCCCTACAGAAAGCCAAGCCCTAAGGAGCCTTGAGGGCAGAGTAGAACCCCCTGCAAATGAGACTAGCCACACAGTACTATTTTGCAATTTATGAGGAAAATCCTTTAAAATACAGCATTGTTAAAAGATACTGCACCTCTGAAAATCCCAATACAAAAGCACCATGGTACCATATTAAGGATTTAAAAAYATGTATCTGCAAATGTTGAGCTATATGGAGTTAAAGAAGAGAGATTAAGAGTGATGACAAAGATACGTCAATACACCTAATATCGTCCCTACAAAGGGGAGTTAAATATGTATCTGATTTCCTACTTAAAAGGGAATTTAAACATTTCAACAAAGGAATATGATAATGATGGCTCAGGAGAAAAAAAACAAACAAAAAAAGAGATGCTAACTTTAATAAAAATGTTATGAGAGTCTTACAGTAGCTTACAAGTAGTAAGAAAAGTAAAAGGGAGCTAAAAAGCGTGCCACTACTAAAGTATACTATAAAAAAGTGAGTATACTATAATTCATTCCCGTATGCAGAGCTGATATCAAAGAATGGTCTTTCTCTGTATTAGGAGTGCTTGTTCTTACAGGACCTCTATATTCWGTCCAAAGCTGAAAAGATTTCTACAAATGTCTAGGAAAACTTGCAGAGTAACTGCTGACAACACACTGGAATAACAATGCTCCAAATTATCAAGAAAGGTAGAAGGTGAAGAGAAGAAAACATACTTCAACAAATTTCTACACTGCATGCCACAAATGTAACCATTTTGAGTACCTTTTGTTCTAGGAAGAACCAGGCTTCGGAGGTAAAAAATACAAAGGAGAAGGGGTTAAAAGATGAAAACTTAATAAGAAATATGTATTGTTTTTGACATGTTCCTGATTTGGACAGTAAAACCACCAGTTTTTCTCTTGTTAAGAATGTTAGAATCACCCTGCTAACACAGAGAGACAGCTTTGAGACATAAGAACCAYATAACAGAGAAACACTAAGTTTGTGGAGCATCATTAATACCCACAAAAGATGAAGAGCTGAATTGGCTGACTTGGCAAGTGAGTTTGCCACCTGACATCAAAGAGCAATTCAGACATAGCCTTGAATGTGAGGAAGAGAATCAGCACCACTGGGATGTCTCTTCCAGGTAAAAGGGGCCAGGCCATTATGAGTGCCCACCTGAATGACCACCAGCAATACAAAACCAGAAAAAATACTTAGTTTAGTATTTTACCCCTTAGGGTAAAATACTAATACTTAGTTTAGTATTTTACCCCTTAGGCCAGGATATTTAACTGGATATTGGGTGGTTCAGTAGCACAGCAGCAGTGCTGGGCCAAATCCAATTCGCAGCCTTCTGGCCAGGAGGAGAAGTTGTTACCAAATGAAGCGTGCTGACAGCATATGGAGGCCTGTGCTACYGGAGCAGTTTCATCCTCATCCAGAAAGCAAAAAACCTGTAAGATTATGCCAAACACATGATTCAATTTAGGTTGGAGCTCTGCTGCTCAAAACATTCTGGCCACCACTACTGCACAGAATGGACTGGCTTGTTTCAGCTGACTCTRCATCTTTTCAAAGGTTTTTCAGAGAGGAAAGGAGCATGGATGKTTTTTTTTTCCTTTTTAACCTGAATTTACTAGGCACTAGGGGACAGTTTACTACTAAACACATTAATTTATCTGGATCACCTCTTGTTTATTCGTTCCTATCCTGAAGTAACTTCAAGCACTAAAGCTGTGAGGCTGCAGCTCCCTCTTCAAAGCATGAAAGCACATTTTAACACACATTTTAACAGGCGTAGAAGCCACCCTAAAACGGTCCCCCAAGAACTGCCCATCCACTGACCATTACTGCCTTTGGCCTCTCACCTAGACACCTCTTACTGGATGGCACAGACCTGGGATACAGTGCTGATGTCCAGTCTGATCTCCACTGATGTGAGCTGAAAATAACTTCCATGGAAGCAGGATGAGTTACAGGAGAACAGTGCCAATCTAAAATCCAACTCAGAATTCTCATTTCCACTTGCATATTTTTGCCCCAACACTGTGAGAGCGTTTACATGTGTCCGTGTACATGTGAGAGTCATAATAATAATAATAATAAAGAATATATCTRTGGAGATTTCTTTTATAGAGAACCRACCACTGGTTTAGAGWGARAAAAAAMCAGGCTGCATAGCWTGTCAGGCTGCAGCTCTATCCCAGTGAAGACCATACTTCTTATACAATTGAAGTTATTTTGATTCTGAAAGAATTCTGTTCTCAGAAGGAATGGAACCAATAAACTAAAGGAGGCTTAACTACCAGATCTTGYCATCCTTCAATGCATTAAAAGACCAAAAATAATCAAGATTTTCAAATGTCAAACTGTTCAGAGCAGAAAAGCAAACTTCTTGCTTGTTTTGGCATAGCAAGCTCTTTAGAGCTTCTGCTTGTTTTAAGTTCAAAAACACAGCACTGCATTTGCTAACCCAATGGATCATTTTCCTATCCAAAAAAGGATAGCTGCTTTTATAAACATACAACTAAGGACCCTTTTGTAGGAAGCAATGCTTTATCTAACTTCTCATTGTAAATAGTTACTTATATTTTTAAACTCTTCTGCAGCARAAGAATAATTTTGATGCTGAGTAATTCAGCACATTTTGTCAAAAGAGTGATATGCAATGTTGTCTAGTGACATTTAAAGGATTAAAGACTTCATGTAAAAAGGGAACAACATCTGGACATCTACAACTAAATACGATTATTATAGCAGAAGCAAAGTCCAAATAGTGCTTCCAGTATTAACMATCTTATTTGACCAACATTAGTGTAGGAGACTCCAGCTTAGAGCCTGGAGTGAATGATCCCCTGGAAATTAATGTCGGTGGGCAACACCAAGAGAGGGGTCTGGCTTGTTACTATCAGTTCCTGCCTATTGCTATGAAGAAACATTCTGAAAGCACAGTCTAGATCCAAGACAAAGAACATTCAGTAGTGGCAAGTGACTCTGGGTGGCTGAAGCCATCCAATTGGCTCAGTCATTGCTTACTGAAGATGAAGAATAGCCAAGCCTTATCTACTTGGACATCAAAAGCCTGAGATGCCCTAAAAAGTAGTCAATACTCATGATCCCAGCCACTGAAAARCTAAATTTGCTTGCAGACTTCAGTAGTTACAAATGGTTTGAAATTCAGTGAGAAAATTCATCTTGAAGTGAAGAAAATAACTCTAAAAAATTAATGGACAGGTAAACAAACCCAGATACTAATATCAGGAAGCTTTGATTCAATTACTGTTTCTCAAGCTGTTATTGCTTATGCCTTAGTGGYATTTAGCATGTGACACCTTCAGCCAAAGGAAAAAGACAAGAAAAGCCACAAGTGAGCTCAAAAGCAGTTCCAGACACTGTAAACAGTGTCCAGGGCACTCCAGAACGGCACATCCAGCAGATGCTGGAGGGTTGTTGCTTTGTGGTAGAACCTTGCAGTGCCAGCAAAGTATCCTCTGGAGCTGGGACTGTTATCAAGGCATTCACAATGTCCTTGTCACTGGATGTCTTGGCATGCYCTGAAGAGGCACCACGAAGTCTCTTCCCTCTACCAAGGCATCTCATTCATGAACTGCAGAGAGCCCTCCTCTCCCGTGAAATTCAGCTGAAAGTGGTCAGTGTAATAAAATGCTGGCATGAGGGGACAGTGACATACARCAGCCTTGTTTAGAAAAGCTAAAATCTAAATACCTAACTTAAAAGATTTTCACCATACCTGATTATACCAAGAGGGTCTAAAATTTCCTCTTCTTCCTCATCTTCCTCTTCTTTTTGTTCCACTTTTTTGACATTTTCTACTGATAAAAGCTGTGAGATTAAGTCAGGTGTCTTCTCCTCTTTGAAAAAATCCAATACCTCATTTTCTTCCTCTTCTTTATCCTTGTCATCAGGCATGTTTTCACCCTTGAAGTCAATGGCACTGGAAGATTTTGTTCCTGCAAAACACAGTAATGGATGCAAAACTGAGTACACAGGATAACAACGACAGGGTTTTTTATACCTTGCACCTGGTCCTGACGATTTTGTTTGASGGATGAAGAACATGATCAGCTTTTRTGAAATTTTCAAAACACTCCCACTCTTCCCTTTATTCACCGTGTATCATTATGTGTCTGATCTGTTTACTGATTTAAAGCARTTAAGTAGAAAAAGACAGAGGAAATAAACTTTATCTGAGACATAGCAGTGCATGTCAAATCTGTTATTTATGTTCCTTCTACAATCAACAGAAACAATAGAATTTCCACATCGTGATTCATCCCATCCAAATAAAGTCGTGTGAGAAGTTTYTCTTTGAAGTGCCTATTTCTCTTCAYTGGCTRCACAGGKGCTGTAAATAYTCTGCTTAGATGTAAGGTAGCTAACTTTCACAAATCTAGTTAAGATTAAATCCACTTTTTGATACTATGTAATAAACTTGGGCTAAAATTAGAGCATTAGGCAGCATGTTTCTACAGCAGCTCTTCGGTTTAYACTGGAAAATGAAGCCTGAAGTTCTAACACTCTTCAGCATGCAAGATGTATCCAACKAAGCAAATTCAGCCAATTGAAACATGAAGCTAGGCCTCCTCACCATACCTGTTACATGAAAAGCCAGGAAAAGGAGGACAAAACCATTTCTTGCTGTCAAGTTTTTGGACGTCCAAGGAAGCAATTTAAAATAGTAAGACTAACTAAAAGAAAGCTACTGAAAACTGTGATGGACAAAATTCATGGTTACACCGTTTTGATTACTGAAGTAACATGGCATGGGAGACTCAGCCAGCTTTTTTCGTCTGCATCGGCCAGATCAGGGTGAGACATTATTCTAAGGCGAATCTTGATGAATAGATTACATTACTTTTACCCAATCTGCCCACAGAATGCAGTCCAGCCTAGTTTAGCTGAAGCTACGTGCACCACGGTTAGGTTAACCAGCACACAGAGATCAAGCAACATGAATTCTGAATTCTCTGTGCAAGGGKTCTGCTTTAAAGAGAACACTGCAAGGGAAAAAACCAACCCAAACTGAAAACCAAACAAAAACCTTACTACCTGGATCTCACCARGCATTCAGCAGCTTTGCCCCCTTTGACCTTAGGAAGCTGCCAATTTCACAGAACTAATCTGGTCACACTTGACACTTTTGCAAAATGGGCTGTTCACACTTGTTAGGACCTTGCAACTTCACTTTCTTAAAATTAACCSTCCACTAAGAATGCTGAACAGCACCAGGCTGGAGTATTCCCTGCTCAGTAGCTCTCAGCTGAATTTAAAGCCAAGAACTCAGGTGCTCCATTCATTCAGTAACTCCCTGCTATGCCAAAGAGACATAAGAAAGGAACTATATGAATCAATAGAAAAGACAACAAGAGCTGGACATAAGGCTTAGGAAAACTAAGAAAATAAATTAAAATAAATTTAAAAGAAAAAAAAGCTGGCCAGAGAAAGCATTTTAACTAATAAAGAATCTGCCATTTAAATCTTTCTCAGAGTCAATAATWTGCAGGAAAAATGGACAAAACATGGTGGAGCTGCTCACTAAGGGAGACCCTGCACTGCCCCTTTAGGGTCCATCTCCATTGACAACATATGACTATTTAGCCTGCTAGAATTACATGTTCTGAAGCACAGCAGGAAAATCGGAGACAGCACAGCACAATGCTTGCTTTGAAGGCCTCTATCAACAGCTCTGAATGAGGCATATGTCCACTGAGAAGAGGAAAAAACACTAGCAAACATGACTGTGCAGTCCTGTAAACACACACAAGGATATTTTCATCAGGCCTTTATTTTGGCATTCTYTGGATTTTGGCTACCCGAATCAAGAACTTAACATTTTCATAAAGCACATTCATGGGAGAGGGGACACTCACAGCTTTTAGTTACCTAAAAAATCCAGTAACTCAGGGCTCCTTGCTAGATCCTCATGTCTGGAGATGAATTTCATTATATCGTTGAACATAGCTCTTCGTTCAGAGATGTCAGATTCCCCCACAAAGAGAACTTTTCTAGGCAGGAGKGGAAGAGAAGCCTGTGGATATCGTGCTGCCAGTTTATGGTAGAGCTCTTCAATCTCGCTGTACTTCTTGGAAACCTGCAAGGAAAATRTGTTGCCTGGGTTCATTTATTTACAGGGGAGACAGGAGCAGGAAAACAGCAGTTTAAATGCTGTGAAACATGAACTGTGGAAACTGAAGTGGAAAAACACATTATTTGCAAGGAGCTTTACATATAGCCTAGCAAAAGCCTATTATGTACCCAGTGAATCCTCAAGCATCGTTGCTGGTCTTCTAATTCTGTTATTAAAATCCATTGCTTAATGTAATCAAAGTTCATTGCCAGAATCATTTGTCTGACTCATCAGCTAATGAAATACTGGGAAGGTCACTGCTCCAGATACCTTTCTGACTGCAGGAATCCTTGTCCACTGAAAGAGATGCCCAGTCCTGAGAGACAGGAAGGAGGAAATGCAGATAAGATGCATGGTGGAGAAAGCTGCCTATGCCTTTGCACCATTGTCCCATTCCTCACTCCTGCTGGTTTCAGGCTGTTTAGGCCTAAAACCTGTCACGTTTGCTGCCCTGCAGAGCACATAACACAAAAACCTAAGGGCAAAGACCTCAGCTGACCCGACTATTCAGTTCATCCATGAGAAAATAAAAACCAACAACTTGGCCGTGGCCTACAGGTTCTCATACAGGGAGAAGATGCCAACAGTGAATGGAGTAATTCCTTCTGTGGACAAARACAGGAAGCCTGAGGAGAAATAAGGTTCAAGATATTACAAGGAAAGCAAYAGCTATGGGAATGTTGGTTAGAAAAGGTGTGCCTTCTATGCCACATTAAGTATTGAATTCAGTACCTTAAACAAACCAATACACAAAACCCACACACAAACAAAACACTGTCTCTAGGTGATGTTACAGATGCAATGAGGGTGACTGTCATGTTCTGCAATACTATACAGATAATRTATTTGTTAAGGCCCTCCATGGCCTCATAATCTACCAACGTGCTTCAATTAATAGYGATTAAAACAACAACCAAAAAAAATAGTGCTAGTGGAGTGCATATGACAGATACTCTTTTAGGGTTCAGCTCTTACCCTCCTGTAACACATGTTGACAAACTCTAGTGGAGTGAATCCTAAGTAACACTGCAATATATGCAGCACTGCACATACTGAGATGGATATAAAGATGGAGAGATTCAAGCACCATATCCTGGAATGGAGAAAGGCAGAGTTCTTCCACCACCAGAGTGATAAAAGAAAGCCAACCTAACAAAAAGCATGGAAGGGAAATGAGTTATAGATTAATGCAGAATCCCCACACTGCATCTATACGAGCAAACTTAACAGAATCTGGCACTGGAACGGAAGAGTATCCACCAGAAGCCTCATTTACAGTGTCTACTGGAACCTATGTGGCACAATTCCTACACTCYGGGCAGTTAGCACTCCCCCAGGTAACTTTTCAGCCCAAGATGTGGCCTGATGCAGAGGCCCCACAGCAGCCAGTTTGGGTACTGATGCCCACCGCAGATGGTAAARAAGTGATATCCCACAGATGCAGCCAGACTGTTGAGCTGCCCTCCAAGCCTGAACACAGGCCCTGACAATAACAGGCACACCTTGACCAGTTCACTGATTCAGATGTGGGCACAAAGAGCAATAACTCTCTCAGCTTTCATGCTTCTCTGCCTTTTGAAGTAATTATCAACCAAGCCAGCTGATTTGGAAAGCATTTGCATTGCAGTTGTACARTGTTCACTGTGGGTTCAGTGTCCARTCACAAAAGGCAAGCAGCTCTATAACAAAGATCTGAAGCACAACACCCAACCTGAGTCGACATGGGAATGAAAACCAAGAATTTTAGACTTGTCTTGTGAAAGGTGTGAGCCACACTGTGCTCCACATGTGCGATCTGAAATGCCATTCAGCAGCCAAGCATGAAACTGGGGGCAAYAGAGATATTGCAGAATATAGTAATYTTCCCTTTGAAAGATACCCCAAAAAGAGAGATGAAAGCAATTCCAGAGTTTCTGAATTACTGGACATTTCTGGTTTGCCAGGTCCCAGCACCACTCTGAACASGGTTTGATGCCTGAGCCCCTCCCAAAAATGCTACAGAAGTGCAAAAGTAAGGCCAGTAAGGGTTTCACTGCTGCTCTTTCACAAGAATAAACACTATCACCCTCCACCCAGGAAAAAAAAATCTGATTTGTGAAAAATGTTTAACATTTACTTAATTTCAATAATAACTGCMAAATTAATTTCTGAAAGCATTAAAAGGCAGCAGCCAATCAAGATTATGCCAAAACAGTTTAAAAATACTCTAATACTGAACTGAGGTACACAAACTTATTTCTTTCCCWACTTAATTTTCATTCCTCCTCTATCAAAGTCTGTAAATTATTCATAAATCTCAATTTACGTCTAATTACACCACCAAACCTAAAGCAAATGCACACCCTCGCATCCCATCGCTAATTGCGCCTTTGTGGATCTGCGTGGGCTATGAACAACAACGCCGGGAAGGTACACGACACAGAATACCAAGTGTGACAGCACTGTCTCCAAAGCATACTAATGTGCTTCCCACAGCCTGCAGCACCCCGCTCAGGCTGGTATCCAGCAGTGCCGGGATGCCCTCTGCTGGAACACCCTGCTGTACAGTGAGGTGTCACCTCCAGCCAAAACCATTCCCTGCTTACCCAAGCCCAGTGCTGGCCCCTGCCAGCTGAGCCCTGGCAGCCACTGGCTCCTCAACACCGTGGCTCATCTTCACCCTGGGTTTGGTGATGGAAATGCAGCAAAGGCTGGCTGAGCCCCGCAGCCTCAGACTGGTGCACTGAGAATGACTGAATGGTTTGGGTTGGAAGAGGCTATAAAGATGATCCAGTTCCACATGGGAGGGACACCTTYCACTGGAYCAGGTTGTTCAGAGCCCCATCCAACCTGGCCTTGAACACTTTCAGGGTTGGGGCAGCCACAGCTTCTCTGGGCAACCTGTTCCTGTGCCTCACCACCCTCACAGTAAAGAAGTTTTTCCTTGCATCTAATCTAAACCTTCCCTTCTGCCCCGTCCTATCACTCCAAGCCCCTGTAATCASTCCCTCTCCTGGTTTCTTACAGGCCCTTTAGGTCCTGGAAGTGSCTCCAAAACCAGCTTGGAGCYTTCCCTTCTCCAKRCTGAAGGACCCCAGCTCTCAGTCTCTTCACAGGACAGGTGTTCCAGCTCTAAGAACACTTCCGTACCCTTTCTCTGAAACCACTCTAACAGGTCCATGGCTTTCCTGTATTTGGGACCCCAGAGCTGGATGCAGCAGCAGATGCAGCACAGGRGCCTTATGAAGTGCTAGCCAGCTTCCACAGAGTGCATTTTCACAAGTTAAACCCCAGACATCACACAGAGCATTCTCACACCTTTCCWGTCAGAAGGCACTGCTCTGCTGTGACAATTTTGGACCTTTTCAATTTGACATCCTCTGTCAGTTTTCCAGGAGACAGGTGTATCAGCATGTAACAAAATTAAATCTTGTTTTTCCTGGTTATCACTCAGAGGCCTTTGAAAACTGTTGATGGATCCTATGGCCCAAAATGTCAGGATAAAAAAGAAAACCCCATTCTATCAATCCTATTAAATAAACAAAGTTCCATTTAATTAATATCCAGATATTTTTCTTCTGCTGCCTGCAATTCCTTCAGGTCTTGATCCTGCAGTTATCCTCTCCCCTCCATGCCTCTAATTGAGCTCTGTGAACACTGAGGAGCTAAACCCCCACCACCTGTAAGTCAGCCTGAGTGCACACACTTCAAGGAGYTCTGTCAAGTCACAATATCAAAGGCTCAATCTGCTTCACTTCAAAAGAGTTAATCATGCAAATACAGCAAAGCATGTGCACATTTGCCAGGTCAAGACCCTATTTGCCTGTAACAATTAACATCCAACACAGAACTTAAAAGAGAGACAGGGATGGGTTGGGTTTTTTTTTTTTTTCACTTGGAACAAATAAATAAGTTGAATGTGATCAAGTACAGCTAGAAGGTTAAGAAAACCACCAGGAAGTTCAAAGTGAAAGTCTGAAGTTTGCTGCTAATCCCTCAAATCTCATGCATGTGCCTTGCCGCCCTCTTCCCAAGGGCCTCACGCATGAAAGTACACACCGGAATGGCTGCAGGATATGAGCCTGGGACTCGCACTTGTGTGCAGAGTTTGATCCCACTCACTATTAATGCAACTGAATGCCTTCTTTCCCTTTAAAGCTCTTTTTACTGCCCCATTTCTGACCTCAAACTTGTTTTCATATGCTTTATATCTACTGCAAGGATTTAAAMAAAATGGAGACCGCAGAGCTAACCTGAGCCCTTTGCCAGCCACTGCATGCCAGCAAAGAGCACATTTGATTTCACAGTATTTCATGAAAACCAGGGCTATTGTGACTTTGTTCTTTACAAAGCTCACTTCTTACCATGATCAGAACATGGAGTTCCAGCAGCTCTGCCCTTTAAAACAACCATCTCTGGGTACAGGAATCAAAAGYATCCCTTCTCTCCCAGACAGCACAAGCCAAGCTTTCGCTTGGAAACTCCCAATTCAAACCATACCAGGATTAATGTTGCTCAGTGACCCCGYGGGTATGCATTATGGTAGATTTTAATTACATGACCACATGCTGCTCTTCCCATCTGTTTTGCCCAGCAGAAGAGCAAGAACTCTAATATTTCTTTTTAATCAACATGAATCCTAAGTGGCTCCTGAACCTACTGCTTTATGGAGCRTGGAATTTTTTTTCACCCACTCTCACATCCCAGAAGTCATGAGGTGAAGGAATTTATCTTCACAACACAAAGATATGCTCAGGAAAAAGCACCTTCAATGCACAGACTTTGAGGCCCAAAAAGAGACGGGCAACATATGCAAAAAGGTCATGATGAAAACAYAAAAGAACACACGCCCATGTACTCATACACTCCCTCATTTTATGAGAGGAAGACAGTTCTATAGTAAATGCCTCCTTAAATTGTGCTATGCCTGTCAAACACAAGTAGTACCAGTGGAAGTTATTTGTTCAGCTTTAAAAAAGAAAAACCTTGACTAACAAACAACTTGTACAAAAGAATACAAGTGGATGCAGACATAAAGAGAAGGCTCTAAAGGCTAGGTGGATTATTAATAAGGCTGAGAAGGGAGAAGCTAATTGCTAAAAAAACCTAAGGTGTGGCTAGAAGAAATGCCTTTAAGAAAAGCAAAGCCTTTTCTTTTTATCACAGAAAATGGCAAATCTACAGGCAATAATTAAACATCACCTTGGCAGCAGCACCAAAGAGAAAACCAATTTCCCTCTTTYGATAGTACAAGAGTATTCTGACCTTTGAAAGAAATGCAGCTGACTTTTCCTTTAATTACCAAATATAACCTTAAGGTTAAGCAGTTTTCCAACCCATATGCCCTATTTTACAATTAGCATTTTTTAAAATTAAAAAATCCCTACAGTTTCTAAGAATTTAGATGAATGTCATCACAGAAGTTAATTTCTTCTTCTCTTAATGCTTTACAAACATTTTAATTAGAAACACCATGATACAGATTTTGCATAGTCCTAAAAAGGCTGGGGAATAGGGCACTCTGGATTCCTTAGACCCACAGTAAAGGCCCCACAGATCAGATCTGGAACATCTTTCTGAAGTTCATCTATTTTTGTCACATGGCCTTAACACAGGACGAGAGGACAGAGCCTCAAGCTGAACCAGCAGAGCTTCAGGTCAAACATCAGAAGTTTCTTCATGGAAAGGGTTGTTAAACATTGGAATGGACTACCCAAGGAGGTGGTGGAGTCACCATCCCTGCAGATGTTCAAGAAACATCTGGTCATGGCATTTGGTGCCTGGTTTAGTTGAGAAGGTGGTGATGGGTCAAAGGCTGGATCAATAACCTTAGCGGCCTTTTCCCACCAAAACAGATGCCGTGATTCGATCCCAGAGATCACAGCTAGCTTAGAGGACGCTTCTGCCTTGTTCACCCTCATTTTCCAGGGAAAAGAGCCGCAAACATCACCATCCCCCGGAGCCGCGATCGCTGCCGGGATCGCTGCCGGCGCCCGGAGCGCGCGGTGAGGGCCCTGAGGGCAGCGCGGTAGGGACACCGAACACCGACCGTGATCCCGGGCTGCAAAAACACAGTTAACGCCTCCAGAGACAATGAAAATCCTACCATGCCTGCCTATCTTTGCTAACCTACCTGTCACCTCAGCGCTGGGACAGCGGCTCCCCGAATTTGGCAGTTTCAACAGAAGCAAAAAAGTATGTCCCTTCCCCTACTCTCCTCCAGAACAGGCACACAGTAGTTTCTTCTTTCTCCTTCATTCACCTCATCTCATCTCACTCTGCTTTGTGATACAGATTTGGTGTGTTAGATTTGCTGCCCATTGTACCCTCATTGTTCTCTGCTGTTCCCMAGGTACCTGGTTCTCTTACACTTTCCCTGTAAACTCTCCAGACAAGGATCAAAGCTCCTGTTTGTGCTGGTCCAGCACCCAGAGGAACARAGCACTGTGCAGACACTCCGGTGCTGCCAGCCATGTCCCCTGGCAGCCAAGGGATTGGGACTTGTCTCCASGTCAAGCCATGCGTCCACATGCAGGAGGTGTCTCAGCTCCCATCACTGTCAGATAAGAGCCTTTTGGTAAAATGTGACTGAAGCTCAACTCACCTGAACACAGTCAGCCAGTGGTACAGATGCTGCACTGTATTCTCCTCACTGTTCCAGGGCAGTGTCAATGCCTTTATGTCCTCTGTCACACCTGCCAGCCCTGTGCATACATCTGCATACAGGATAATTCAGGGCTTCTCAAACGGTACCAGCTATTAATTACACAAAGTGGGTTCCCCCACCCCACTGATGCTCAGCTACATCCTTTCCAACAGCACTGCCCCGACTGGGATGGCAGTTTAGAAAACCAAATGAAGACATCTAATTATAGAGAGCAGATTGCTCTGCCCAGAAACAGGCACCCCGTGCTATCAGAGATGATCTGGGGTATGCAAAGGGCTTATGTGGGGCAGGTTAATACCACACAAGATCTGTGGGAGACCCACAACCTTCCAAAAACCAGGTGAAAAATCCCAGGGCACCTCCGAGTGCACACAGTGACCTGYGTGCAACCCTACCRACCCTCAAGCATTTTAGCCTGGAGKTGAAGCCCCCAGTGCAGCTCTCTAAAATGCAGAYGCTTTCCCTTTATGGTCAAAGAGGAGAGACATTTCCAGAGGATGAGTCACATCATTCCCCTTCTCCCCACTGACCACACAACCAGGGACAGACTCAGATTAAAATATCCAACTTAGAGAGAGATAAGTTAGGACAGGTGAATCCCTCTGTTCCTTCCAGTAATACAYACAGACAAGACTCATCGGAATGAATCGATGGAAAGCATCCATCCTAAACCTCCCAGCTCACGGTTTCAAATTACTCTCACACAACAAACTATATAATATATCATATTTAGTCAGCTGAAAAAAATGTAACTGATGAGATAAATGTTATTCCCGTCAGGCTCCACCAGTTTTCCTCTTCATGAAGAATGAAATGTCAGGAGGCCTCACCAGAGGAGAAATCATTTCACTTGAGAAGAGCAACTGAGTGCTGAAAATCCTCCTAGAGACAGCAGACATGGGAACAGACAACCCCAGCAAGCAGGGGGGCTGCAGTATGAAGTCGGTTTTTCCTCTTTATAGACAAGCTGATTTTATCAACTTATTCTTAAGTGAAGCAAAATGAAGTCAGACGACAACAGCCCAGTTCAACACCTCAGGTTTAGTCAGATTTTTGCTTACAYAGGGCTGTGTGGAAACATTACATAATATAAGCAGGCATTGCTGCATGAGAAAAAGAAACTGCATATCACCKTCTCTTAACTTCCCATGCATGGTCCTTCCCCTTGTCGTAAAAYGAACTTTAACAGAGCTGTGCAACTCACAGGCTCAAGGAACAGGTGTAAATCAGTATTGACTAAAAACCCCCAAAATACCCATGTTTAGCAAGGAGCAGCTCCTCAGCTGACACTATGGAATAGCCACATGACACTGGCACACAAAAGGAAACACTGCGGGAGCGAGAACAAGCAGTCAGGGATGAGGAGGGGAAACAGAACAGGCTCCCATGCCAGCAATTGCTGCTTTTAGCACAATTATATATAGCATGAGATGTGGAATAAGTGCAAGAGATCTCATCAAGCATCTCTTTACAGCACTGACAGGTGCTTATCTGCAAATCAGACTGTTTAAATAGGCTTTTATCAACTACTTTCCATGGAATGCAAATTACATTGCAGGTAATGCAGTCTACCAGGTAGCCACACACTCACATCTCTCTGACATTACAGTTATAGGCAAAACATCTGAAAAGAGCAGATGTTCACAGCATGCAACAGGGTGTGTCCCTTTACAGTCAATGGACAGCGAAATGCACTTCTTGGGAGTGGTTCAGCAGGCAGCTAAAGAAGATCAAATAAAACACCCCAAATGCACCTTTTCCCATCAACTCAACAGACAGTCCCAGGTGAAACAGCTTAAGTGGATGTGCACATGCCATAGATGAGATTCATTTCACTTGTTTTAAATCGTGTGCTGTTTTTCCAAACCTTTACAGGTATAATGAAAAGACAATCCAACTCTGTAATATTTTATACAGGCACTTCCTTGTAAAACTCGCTCACTAAGRATTTTAAAAGCCGTGTCAAGGTAATAGATCAATTCAAATAAGCTAATATGTATTTATTTCATGCTTATGTACCAAGTCTAGTTCTGATACATACATTGGAGAAACTAATTTGTAGCAGAAMTCACAAAAAGCTTAATTGGTTTCTATTTGTTGATCCATAATGAAAAATGCCTCAAAGGCAACAACAGTCATGGTCATTTTTAGCTGCTAGAATAAAAAGTTTAAWTAATATATGTATAATGGAATATACATAATGGAATAGGAATTGCAGAAATKGTACAGACTGTGTTGTCCTACCAAGGACCTTGACCCAGAAAGGCTGTGATTGATGACGAAGCATCTGCTACATCACAACAGAAATAACCAAAGCTGATTAAGAAAATGATCACTAACACAGCTCTGATTAAATATTTACCATAAACTGAACCACATCTTCAGGCTTGTGCTTTGCTGATTTGAAGGCAGCCAGTCGGGTAACGACGACAATGTGATACTCGACATGGCCAGACATCATCTTCCCCCGGATTTCCTGGTATTCTGGCACTGACAAATCCAGCCCTGTGTGYGTATTCTGAATTTGCCTAGGGAAGAAAACACACAGAGTTCAGGCATTGGCACAAAGGCTTTTAACTGTCCCYCTCCCAGGATAAGGGTAAAAGCCCWAGAAAATCAGTGCAGAGACTCCCAGTGGAACAGGGTATCAGACAGACCCTGCCCCAACACAGTTCCTGCCCTGCAACAAGACAAATTTGGACAKGGCCTGTTTCCTATATGCCATCCCAAAGCACCTGCCACGAGCCACTGCAGGCAACATGCTGGGAACACAGCATTTCTGTGAAGAGATGTGGATTCATTCAGAACAGGACTTCACTCTCAAGAGTTGAAAGTGCTCTTACCCAGCACAGCAGGTGAGAAGATCCCATGATCTCTCATCAGGTWTATTTTGAGACAAAGGTCTGTTCATTATGATTCATGCCAAGCCCCATCCACCTCTCCCTTGTCTAAGGACATACCCAGGAATGACAGATATTCAGAGCTGAAAGGTGCCATGAAAGGAAAAAGGAGCACAGGGACAGCTTAAGGTTTGTGAAGAGCCAACCAGGGAACTGGATTAAAGCCCRAAATACAAAGGAAGCTGCTGGAGCAGACTGATGGGCCACCAGAGTTTCCAATTGTGAAGGACCTTGAGGAAAATTAGACAAACATCTATCAGGACTGAGCAAGTTAAAGAAGGACATGATGCCTTGGAGCTCCCTTCTGGTTTTGACTGTCTGATATACAGTCTTGTTGCCTAAAGGGCACACTAGCTAAAACATCTCACCTTTGCCATAGAAAATCCTACTGGAAACAGAACCACCTCTCCCTTCATATCCAGTTAAAGTAGACAATTAAAGCATTAACCTCTGCAAATTGCCAGCAGTCAGAACTACCTACAGCTCCACTTGGAGGGAAATTCAACAGGAAGCTGCTGCTGCAGTTTACTCAATGCATTTTTTCCTCCTACCAGCTTCAGATCCACAAAACTGTGGTGTCACCTTCCYYTCCCATTGCSACCCAAGGAAATATTWAYGAMATKTTTGCAAGAGGMATKCCAAGATCATATTAGAGTGCTCACATATCAAGAGTAAAACCAAGCAACTGCTGTTTGGGCATTAAACAGGATATCTAATGAAAAAAACAGTCTGTTTCAATACCCTGAAAACCAAAGCTGATCGGAGTTCCCTTCCCCAAACTTACCCTATGCCAACACACAGCACATTTGCTGTCACTGGAACCAAGTATTCTATCAGAGTAAGAAGTTTATCATCCAAAGGACTGACTACCCTTTGAACACATCTCTCTGTACATACTTCCTATGTGAGAGTGATTTTTTTTTAGAGAAATCACAAGGGACCATTAAAAAAAACCCCAGATTGRGATCATGAAACATTTTTTCTAGCTTCTTAAATCTAAACCACGAGGAGTATCAAATCCCATCTTCCCTATATTTCCTATGGTTTGCATTGGTGTCTGGYGTCCTGTGGAATTCTTACCTCTTCCTTTAGGAAGTTTAGATTTATTAACACAGGTGCTGTTTCACCTAAGGATACATAATGCATAAAACTTAATATACACTTTCAAGAGGTTTAAAACAATCTAGTTTCAAACGATGTTTCAAAAGACTCCTCTCATCATGTCAAAACTTGATCAGTTCTTATGAAACCTGAGCTTCCCCAAGAAGGCAACCTCTGAATGTCTAATGAAAAGCTTGAATAAAAAGCCTTTTAAAGTTAGTATCTTGAGACTTCTTGATAAATAGAACAACAATAAACAAGGGCACAGATCCAATTTTGTACCCAATCCTCTTTGCAAGCCTTTAGGCTTTAACAACAGCTCTTCCATCTCCAGTATTCTGATGATGCTATTCTGATGATGCTATTTTGTCTGCTCTGATTCTGTTCTCATGCTCTGCCAGGCAAGGACTTGACTTTACACATCCAGACAAAATTTTATTCTGAATTACATGTGGTGAGCTTTAACATAAGACCAACAGTGCCCATGTGTGAATACACAGGTGCCTGGCTTTCACACAGCAGCCTGTGGGACCTGTGAATAACAATCATCATCTGGAACGCTGCCTCCTTCAGTGGCAGCCAAAATGCTGACTCTAAGGGCACCTGCCAGTAAAATCAGCAGGATCTGGAGTTTTTTTAGAATATACCTGCAGCAGAGAATATGCTCTTTTAAGAGATTAACAGATCACACTGTTAAGATCACCAAAGGATTTTACCCACTCTACAAAGAAGCGACTCCTCAACTGCAACTACCAATTCCCCCACCCCAAATCTGCCTCCATGAATTCCTGGAAATATGGACAGTAAATAAAGGCCCCTGATGGGGATTTCAGAAAAAGGTACTATTGTCCAGATTATCTCAAGCCTAAAGAGAGGTAAACAACACTGAAGAAGACTGTATCACTACAAGAAGTCCACAGGGAAGGCCAACTCAGCCACTGTGCTGAAGGTCGGCTCTGACTGGAGGAAACCATAATCCACTGACTCAAAAGAAGAGACACTGAGCACAGGACATTCACACTCACATGTATGCCTGAGGGTATTTATCCCTTCTGATGGARCATCACTGGCTCAACACASGCATRAGAGGCAGCTGTCATGTCTTAAAAGGTGTCATAAACCATCAAAGACACCCAAAGCATTCCCAGACTTATTTCTGGGGCCTTCTAGCTGATCCATGGTGTTGTAGAAGACTGTATAACAAACTCCCCACTGTAGGGGAGGTGCTCAGGCATTCCCACATATTCCTGAATGTGTTAACCCATTGAACTTTACATTTTATGGGACCTCCACCACTGAAAAGACCAGGGTGAAGAAGGACCAACAGAATGCTGCCGGATCCACAGGGGTGGTGACTATCTTTCTACTTAATTTCTCATACTCCTTCTGTTCCCCCCTGCCCCTTTCTGTTTCTCTCTCTCACACACACACATTTTACTGTTAAATAAAATCCATGCTATTGACTTTGGCATATGGTCTCATTTGCACCTTACTTTGGGTAGAAGYCTCTCTCTCTAATTATCACAATAATCACATCATAACAACTCTCCAGACGTGCAGTWGCTCAGAAGTTGTGACTGCAGCTATGGCAGCAAAAAGATCTGTCAGACAGCACTCAGRAATGACTAACCCAGGGAAGTGCATGAGTTACCAGTCTGGGAGATATTTAAAGGACATGTAGATGTGGCACCTGGGAACAGGGTTTAGTGGTRGAYGTGGCAGTGYTGGGTTAATGCTTGGACTTGATGACCTTAAAGGTCTTTTCCAACTCAAACGAGTCTATGATTATACTTCTGTTACCACAGAGTATAAATGACTAATTGACCTACTTTTCACCACTAATATTATTAATAAAAGGAATAATGACCAGTGAACCATCCTCAAGTAGCTTTGTTTAGCTGAAAACACCAACCATGTACAGATGTTCTGATGGCAAAATGACAATTTCACTGTAAGAGCTGCTGCATTAGAGTTCTAAAAATGACATTAAGTTAGTAAGTACCTTATGTATACCCAGGAGTACTCTTTTAGTTGTTAAAGTCAAAGCTAAAATGTTGTGGAAAACAATTAGAGGGAAGGGGGAATAGCTACATATTTGTTTGTTTGCTTTAGGCCTTATGATCACTTTCATTATCACCTACTTCAGAAAACCCACCCCTATTATCTCTTCCATAGCAACAGGATTTCTTTTTAAATATAAAACTGATTCTAAACAAACAGAAATCAGCAGGGAGACTGTGACAGACAGAGCATACTATCCAAAGTGTTCCCTAGCTCTTGTAATGCCTTCAAAATAAGCAGCCTTAGTGTTTAGTTAATTAAAGTATTATTATAAMAACTCTCAAACAGAACCAGCACCTGCAAATCCCAAGACAGAATATAGTTACACTGCATTTTCTCATATCAAATACAATTATTTTTACACTTGTAGCTTTAAAAAAGGCAGCAGAGGAAAAGGCTGGYTGTTTAAATTGGACACACGGGTTTATTGCTTGTACTTCAATTTAAATCTAGTTTGTTGATCTCCAGCTTACACTTCTGTCTGCAGTACAGACAGTTCATGGGAGACCTAGGCACACTGTTWACCTTCCTAACAGAGTAACTTTACCCAAACACAAGGAGACCATTCATAGCAGTAACACGGTGTGAATCAGATCATTGCACAATCAGATCATGCAGGATTGGCCTGGAACAGAGGAAGTAGAGACTATAAAGGTCAGCTGAGCAGCACAGCTTCCACAGTTCATGGAAGAGAGAGTTTTTCATTCATTTTTTGATTTGCATACAATAATTAAATTGTATTGTAATTAATCTGCTTTCTGTGCTGAAAGGAGTGGAATAGCCACCTCAAGAAAGTCAAAAGAGAGATGAAAGTGTTGTGACCAGAAAAAACATTTCTTCCCATGACTGTTGTGGCCAGGAGAGCAGACTCTCTGCTTCCTGCCTTGATAAAGACACCTGGCCAGCAGCACCAGGTCCAACAATCTCTCTCCAAATGGAGCCAAATTGTGACATCCCTGGTCATGACAGAAGGAGAAAAAAATTGTACAATTAGTTTTATTCAATAAGTGAASGGAAAGTACCCAGCAAACAATTTATTTCTCTGTACAGCCTAATGACAAGTATACAGATTACAGGCTCCCCAGGACCAAGGCTGACAGAGTTCAAGAAGTTTTTGGACAACCCTCTCATGCACATGGTGTGATCCCAGGAGTGTCCTGGGCAGGGCCAGGAGTTGGATTCGATGATCCTGGCAGGTCCCTTCCAACTCAGCATATTCTGTGATTCAAAGATTTATATTACCACAGCAACTACAAATACTATTCCCAAAACCAGTAAGTATACAGAGTGGAAAAGGTCACAACTATACAGCTATTTTACCCCACAAGCGACAAAATGTTCACTTGCTAAAGCCTTAATTCCACATATACATATATATACCAATTTTATCACTGAAAGCATTCCAGTTTCAGTGGAACAATCTGCAAGTGGGTCTTTTTCAGTCTAATGACTGTAAAAGCCATTTCTAAGACTTTACATTAAGTCAGTCCAACCAAAATCTATTAGTCACATTAGATGTATTTGAAGGTTCAAGGCCACAGCTCCAAAGGAGGTCCAGTCCTGATACACACAAATACTGTAAGATTAAAATAATGGCTTTTAAATTAAAGTAACTGAAATAGCCATTATATCCTAGGAAGTAAGGACCTTGCTGAATCAACACTTCTGCTTCTCATGTCTTATCTGATAGGAAACTGCTTTCATGTGGTCTCAAATATCTCGTGGGGATTAAAAAAAAAATAAAAAAGTAAAAAAGAAAAAGAGATAGAGAGCTATCAATGTATCCATAAAAGATTGCCACAAGCATTTTTTTTCCTGAGGCATTTCTCATGAGGAAAAACCCCCAGGGTTTAAAAATTAAATGCAACGGAAAATAGCGCCGCTGTGCCACAGAGGGCATAGCTTCGAGAAGGTGGGGAAGGAGAATAAACTCATTTAGCCCATCCCTGGGCTTCCAGCCMCAGAGGACCGGRRTGCAGGGCACGGCAGGGGAARGGGAAACAGCCGAAACACTGATGAYACCGCCTCTCCRAGAGGCCGCTGCACGGCCCAGGATYAATCCTAATTCCTGCCGACCCATCTCGAAACACCGACCAGGAAAAGATGTTCCCGGACGGCGACAGTGCACCAGTGGAGACGGGAAATGACCCGACATTATCACAGGASGAAAGGGCACAGAGGACGGGCCAGGGATCTCCCCCGGCTGGGAAACTGGAGAATATCTGAAGTGTCCCGGGGCAAACCCACGCAGCAGCACCCGGGTTCCCCTCCGCCACTTCCCTCAGCGTCCGCCGCCCCGCGCTCTGCCCTTTCCTTTCCTTTCCTTTCCTTTCCTTTCCTTTCCTTTCCTTTCCTTTCCTTTCCTTTCCTTTCCCCAGGCTGCTGCGGCCGCGGGGCCGCTCCCCGGCCCGTCCCGTACCTGGTGGTGACCAGCACGGCGGGCCCCGGGCCGCGCTGCTCCATGGCCGCGGGAGGAGGTCCCGCCTCCCTTCCCTTCCCTTCCCGGGGCTGGAGCGGCCGCCCTGCCGGATGTCGGGCAGCGGCGGCTCCGGTGCAAAACCAGCCGGGGGAAGAAAACGTCCGGCACGGGGAGGAAAAGAGCAGCGCGGCTCGTAGTCGGCAGGATTCGAACCTGCGCGGGGAGACCCCAATGGATTTCTAGTCCATCGCCTTAACCACTCGGCCACGACTACACCGACGGGCGGGAATGCTGCCACGAGAACCCCACTAACTCATCCCTGGGTTCCTCTTCCTCCCGGGACCSAAACTTCCCCCGAGCTTCGGTGCATCCTGGCGCTTCTCTTCCTCCTCACTGGAAACAGCTCGCACGCCTCTCCCTGCMTTAAAACAATGGGCACGGCGCTGCTTACCCAACCCCATCCCGAGGCAGCGCCAGCCGGGTGCAAGGCACGGCCACCCCCGCGGCCRTGGCCGCACACCTCGGAGCGCCTGTGTGCTCCCAAGTTTATTTTGGGAAAGRAGAAGGAAGCAGCTGGTCCTTCTGCTGGTCCTTCTGCTGCCCCTCAGGCACACGCGGCAAACCAGGGCTGCTGGGCATACCAGGGCTTGGTTATCCCAGAGCTTCTCTGTGTTGGTGTGCAGGGCTCCTGCCGAGCAGCACCTGGGCAAAAAACCTTCGCCCCGGGCACGGCTGTGTGGAATAACGCAATTACTGGGTCTTTATGACCGGAAAAGACCTCTAAGATCACGGGATCCGATCATTAACCCAACCAAACTCACCATCAAACTATAACCCTAAGTGCTGCTTCCACGTGTTTTTTGAACCTTCCCAGGGACAACAATTTCACCGTTTTCCCGAGCAACCTGTCCCAATGCCTGACCACCCTTTCAGTGAAAGAAWTTTTCCTAATATCCAATTTAAAYCCCTCTTGGTGYGACTCGAAGCTGTTTCTTCAGCTGTCACTTTTTAACTGGGAGAAGAGACAGGCCCCCACCTGGCTGCAKCSTCCTTTCAKGTGGTTGTAGAGTGCTGAGGTCCCACCTGAGCCTCTCTTCCTCCAGATTCAACACCTCCAGCTCTCTCAGCTGCTCCTCATCACACTTGTGCTCCAGAMCCTTCTCAYCAGGAYWGTTGTCCTCTGGACAGACARAAACCACGTTAGAAAAGTGATAAAAACCCGATGCTGACACTGCATCAATGCAGCCAGCCCCCAAGCAGGTTCAGCACCCCACGTGGGTATGCAGCAACATCTCCAGAGAGGAGCAGCCCCTGAAAGAGGACCTGGTAAGTGGATTAGGACTTTTCACCCCAGAATGGAACAGCTGGAGGAGTCTGGGATGTGATGGAAATCTGTCAAAATCAAGAAAGGTCAAAGTGACAGACACAGAATGGTCTTTTGATGCTTGTGGTTAAATAAGAAATCTGGAGCATGAAACTCATAAGTCAAAAAAAGCAAGGCTTCATAGGTGGGGTTCCTTCCTAAATCCCCATTGGTTTCTTTCCCTGCCACTAAACACCATTTGTTAAGCTGAGTGAAAACACCACCCAAGTGCAGCCTTTCTGGCACAGGTGTTGCAGTTTCCAGAAGTGCTGCAATCCACCAGAAAGTGCTTTTGGAACATAAATCRTTCTCATGTGGCCTCTGAAGGGTTAAAAAGCCCTGGGCTGGAGTTCATGAAAGCATACGTATATCGTATGCTAGTGAATAGCTTTATGTTTAAACAAATTGCTTCTCTAATGGCATTTTTATCCCCATTTGGCTTCCTGAATAATCCRGTTTATTCAGATAGTAACAAGAAGTACACAGCTGGCAGTTTGCTGCCTGAGACAGCAAAAACAGAGCAGGACCTGAGCCATGAGTTCCCACTGAAGCTTGCTGTGGTTGCTGAGCAGTGTCCATCCAAAGGTTGCCGMGTGCCTGTGCAAGTGCTTCAAAAAGAGGGGATTTTCTCCCCAAACCAGGGTGTCTGCTTGGCYCCAGTAAGCTGCCCCTCTTTGTCCTGGAGAGGCTGTGCGTGCTCATGAAGAAGTCCAAGCACTTCTTGTTTATCTGGTTTCCCAACAAGTCTTATCATATATGGCATTTTTGTAACTCTGCAGCCCGTATCATCAGAGCAAGTGAATAAAACAAGTGCCTCGGTGGTGTTAACCTCTGAAGTTGTGGAAATAATCAGCTGATTTTCCTGTGAGKTTAGAGCAGGGTCTTTCATCAGATGGTGGCTGTGAAGAGTGAACCTCTGTGTAAAAGGTGCACACAAATCAAACCTGTCAGGAGAAAACTAATGTGCCAGTAGAGCTGTCTGCAAGCTAAGCATTAACCTGCCTCTTTCAGAAGCAACCTCCCAGAATACTTGGACTCCCATRGTCCAAGTATTGGATGCTAGAGAAAATTTCTTCCACTGAACCAATTTTTTTGCTCAATTATCCACTGGAAACCTGCAGGGGAAAGTCTATGGGAGAATGTGCAAAGAATYTGAGAACCAATACCAGTGAYAGTYRTCACTTATGAACTTATGTTTCCCYACYTAGTACCTGGGTTAYCCTCAGCTGCTCCTCTCTCCTCCATGGTCTCCTTTGCCTCAGTTCAATTGAGTGAAGGAAAGACAAAGAAATTCTGAAGTTTCAGGTGTATTTTCTTTGGGATTTTTGGCTTTTTCCCCTTCCTCTTAACTCTGCAGTACTGACTGGTATGATAAGTTGCTTGAATTACTTTCATCCATTCTTTTTCTGTTTTTCCCCCTCTTTCTTTCTGTATCCTCCATGAACTGAACCAGCATATTCATGCAGTCTAATACTAGCCTAATTTATGTATAGCCTCCATAATAAAACTAATAATTAATTTGCATAGCATAACTGTCAAAATACAAACCTGTGTTCTTTTCTTGCAGTTAAGTGTGGTACTGTGTTTGAGCCTGAGTGGTTTCTGCAGGGTTGAGGCAAGGGCAAAGATGACTGCTCCAAGTGGGAAAGCATGCTCGAAGAAAAGGAGGTCAGACTGATTTCAGTCAAAAGCCTCTAGGAAGTGAGGGAAAAGAATGAGTGGGAGACAAGTAATTAAGCTCAGTAGGAGGTTGAAGGAGTTTTATTTGTGTTCAAGATGTCTGAGCATTGGGAAGTGTCTACGTAAGAGGAGCTCATGCTGAAAAACAGTATCCTCCTGGAAAGCTTTAAGATAACCCTCCCAGCACAGGAGGAGAAGCMAGGCTTTAAACAAAGAGTTTATGGAGAGATGCATATAATCTCTCTAACTAGAGRTTCAATTGTTTCATGAGTCAAGTGGCTGTTTCTGGTTTTACTATCATTGTCATTAAAAGAATCTTTTTGCTGTTATTTCACAGATATAAAAGGAAAATGAGATGAGTTATTCTCAGAAYTCAAAACTCAGATACTTACTGTAAGTAAATCCCATCTGCAATACAATATCCTTATAAATGTCATTATTTTAGAACACCTTTTGAACATTTGAGTTCAGTAGTATGGTTCTGCTGATCTGGACCCACTGCATAACTATTTTATGGCCTGTGTCCTGAGYTAACTTCCATAATAGCTTTCTTTTTACCCTGATATAGTCTAGGTTTCCACTTTTTCCAATGGCTTATCACTTTGTGCTATGAAACAAGAATATATTTCCTCAGAGTTACGGTGCCCAGCACTGGCAGGGCTCTCAGAGCAGAGGGCTCSTGGAGGCCCAGCAGCAGCAGCTGGTAAACCAGTTGATATAATTTCAACCCCCCTCCTTTCTTCCCTTCCATGACCTATGATTCTACTTTCCTTCCACAGTACCTCTCTGSTCTTCTACCCAGTGACTGYGCAAACTGGRGCAGGAACTGAARAATTTTTCTTCAGCACAGGGAAAARCAYTGAAAAATARTRTWAAGGGGTTGAGGTGGTAATTGTGTTTGTGACTCAGCTTTTAGCAGGTGAAGTGGCATCCCCCACCACCTGCACTTCTCTYATGTCAAACACTTGCCCTGCAGCACCACAGATTTGAGCCTCCCTCCCAAATCTTGCTCCCTGACACTCAGCTCAGGCCCGTGGTGTGTGGACATTGCAGACCCGGGGGCTCAGACACTCAGCTGAGAGTGCCTTAGGCTCAGGGGCAGCACATCATCTGTGTTCGCCTCTGGACTCGTTTTTTCTGTCCACTAGAGGGTACTCAAATACAACCGATGGACCCGGGATGGGCCATCCGTGCTGACTGCAATCCCCAGCTGCGTCTCATCGCGCTGGTTTTCGCTGCAGTAGAGTTCATTTTCTTCATAATATCTGGCAAACTGAGACACTCACCCACTGCCCAGGTCCTGTCTGGCACCATTCGCTCGCACACAAATCCCACCAGCTCCAGTGTAACACTCAGCTCAAGCTCAAATCCTGACTCTGGGACCACTTGCACTGGGATTTTATACAGAGCTGAAGGGAGTCAGTGATATGTTTGTAGTTAGGACTGGTGTTTATATTTACTTTTGATACAAAATTTCCTCCCGATAGCTAAATTTTGACGCATAGCCCAGAGGAGTTTTCTCAGCCACCTGCCTCAGCATGGATGGAGGGGACTGAGTGGTATGAAAAAGGGGAGGAAATGCCACCTGTGCTTGAGGGCTGCTCACCAGCCATCTCCTGCAGACACCGAGGTCCCACRAAGGGTTAAAGCGAGGAAGAAAACCCTCTCAGAGCCTGCTCAAATATTGAGTGATTTGTGGCCGGGGTCTGTTCATTCTGTTCAATGCAAACGGACTGCAGCCCTACAGTTTAATCCCTCTCTGTTCTTCACAGGGGCACGGGGGAATGAGGGGTCTGCATCAGGGTCAAGGTGTGACCCCATGAACTCATCCCCGGGTCGTGTCTGTCTCCTGTACACTGAGCAGGGACCAGCTCTTGCAGCACTGCATCCCTGCCTGGGTGTGRTTCTTGGCAGCTCACCGATTTGCTTTTCATCTCCCCCAAAGCAGCAGGAGAACAACAGTGAGTTTGTAAGCCCAGGGGGAATTGTCCACCAAGTTTTGAATCCCTGGCAGAGGACTCTAGCTGTAATCATGGCAGGATAAGGGGAAATCAGAGCTCTGCTTAGGGTATAGTGAATAAAATGTGGGGGGAAGAAGCAAGGGCAGAGGAACATATTTAAAAACAAAATAAATCAGCTATGGAAACACAGTTTAAAAGCTGAACATGGAACTTTTTTTCATCTTTGATTTGGGAGAAATGCTATATAATTTCATTAGTGAAGAAGGCTTTGCTTAGATTCCAGTGAGATGATCACTCACTTATCACTCCTAACACTATTCATTTTCAGATGACAATTACAAAACCCAGATGTGAACCACTAGGAGATTTTATATTAGGACTGGGCTTCTCAGTGATTTTCAAAGGTAGCCAAAATGGTAGATTTAAAGTTCACCTTTGTTATATGATGTGGTAAGGTTGTTGATAGCCTGTCATGGCAGTCTTTTAATCTCCACACCTCCTAAACTCAGTATAGATTTATTCTGGAGAGAAGGGAGCAGAGTTATAGAGCTGTTACTCATTATGCCTCATGCTTTTCTCCCTGCTTTAAACATTTAACCTKTAATATGATGAGCCACATGACAGGAATAATCGAGTAGAAATCATGGGTAATCCCTGCTGAAAGATAAGCCTGGCTCTTGACCTGCTGCAGCCCTAGAATTAAAATTCCACTTCTCTTAAGTTTGGGGGAGCTAGGTAAATCATGGATATGTTTCATGGTAGCCAGTTAGGAAGAAAAGATGAAATTTYCTGGTTTGCCTTAGTTTCATGAAACTAAGGCTTAAAATACAGAAGATTGTCTTATTAAAAAATCACATTTACAGTACATAGATACAGTAAAATATTTTTTTTTTTACCCGAAGGAAAGCTTTTGGGTAGTTGAGTCTTTGCATAGCAGCAAGTTTCCAGGTAGGCTCCTAAAGATGTTGCCAATGTTTTCAAGTCCATCTTCACCACACACCTGACCAAAGCTGGTGCCCAAGGACTTTGTCCTGATTTCCCTTKCTCCCAGCAAATAGGCTCTGGAGGTGTTTATGTCCATGCTAAGTTATTTGGTTGCAGATCAGCAAGAGCCCAAGGCATGCTTGGTTTTGGGGCTGGCTCCTGGTTGCTCATTACCTGTGTGAAGTATGGAAATTACTCCCTTTATGAAGATTCCTGCCTGCAGGAATAAAGGCTGAGACTGATGGAGACCCAGGCTCCTCTGCTGAACTACCCACCAGAGCACACTGTGAACCATTCAYGTTAGAGCTGGCCAGGTTTTGTTCCTAGATTTCCTTTTAAAATTAGGAAACATTCCAGGGATGTTGTTGGAACAATTCCTCCATTTTATGAGTGACTCTGGACCTGACTGAAATTCTCCCAAAAGGAAAAAATTCAACTTTCAGAATTAGGAAGAAAAAGAGRAAGGGCTGGGAGGTGAGGGGGTGTTAATATGTTATTCTTCAGCACCTCTTCCTAAAGGTGTGTGCAATTGCTCTGTCTGTTGCTCAATGCATCTGCCACTGCCTGCTCCCCACTGAAAAACACTGCAGTAACCCATTGACCCATTTTAACCAAACACAGCAGAGGAGGAAATGGCTGGACAACTTTCAGCTCCTCCAACAATTGTAAAAACCTGGCAGCTAAATAGGTGAGAGGCCAGGATTTGTGTCCCTCCAAGGGGRAAGCTGAGGCATAAACTCAGCAGATACCTGTTTGATTTGGCTCACCAGTCACTTCTGGTGTACCTCCAATGTGTAATGGAAATAAAAGGGAAGAAAAATGCAGGCTTTTTGGTAAACTGAGTCGYATTGGTTCTGCTACACTCTTTTCAATCCAAGATAACTAATTTGGCAGATGCCATGARAGAGGTTTCAATGGCCCAACATTTTCTAGGTGACAGCAAGCCAGGATAAAGTAATCCAGTTGTCCAAGGAGATCTGTAAGAGGCCTCTGTCTCAAAGTACAACCAGCACAACTCATCTCATCAACCAGCTCTTCATACACAGCTGTGGTGGGAAGGTGATTATCTTTCCAGGTCATTGCTCTTTCTTCCAGGAACTGAGTTTTGCTCACAGATGTTTTRCAACAAGCATTTTAAGTCAGATGCTCTGACTCTTACCTA
The DNA here is from genome assembly GCF_030028575.1 of Malurus melanocephalus. NCBI lineage: Eukaryota > Metazoa > Chordata > Aves > Passeriformes > Maluridae > Malurus > Malurus melanocephalus. The sequence continues at coordinate 2,622,602 of NW_026623258.1, read as the reverse complement.
GAAAGTAGCTGACAGGTTCTGGKTTTCACCAGGTCATGGACATGGGTATTTAAATTTATGTTTTTTTAATGAAGTTATTTGTGGTTGCAATCGTAAAGGTTTTGAAGCAGTAACAACTTGCCTATCCAGTTTCACACAGTGAGGTTATTCTTGCTTAAAATTAGGTTATGACCTGCTCAGCATCTTRCTCTGTGCTGATCTGGTAGACTTGCTTTGTAATCAATGGACAAAAGGAAAAATTCTGGCCCAAAGAGTGGCACAGCTGAGTGTGTGTCTAATAAATCTCATCTGTAGATCAAGTGAAATGAACCTACCCTAAATGCTTCTTTACCACACTCCTCCCAAACAGTAAAAACTGAAGTGGTACTATATGGGTGTTGGAAATTTTAGAGAAATGGGTGATTGTCTTTCAGCAAGACAGAGGAATAAACATCCCCAAAGAGAGATGCAGCCATTTATGGCACAATGGTGTAGCAAACTCTTTGGGTATTTTTCTCATGAGYCAAGTTTTCAACTTTGTGTAGTGCAAGAAGAAGAAACCACCACCTGGTGAGAGAAACRATCAGCCTGAGGAGAATGGAAATGAAGTCTCCTTGGGAGACCACATTGTTCAAGCTGGTCCTACAACCATCTGTATCCATTCCCACTTCWTATGACTGGAGCCTAAGCTGGAATCAGTCACTCAAGCATTCAAAGCTACAATTAAAAACCAGAATGTTAATTTCTACCCGAGCATGGCACAGTCGGGGGAATTGGCCTGAGATGTTGGCTGAGTCGGGGAGTAAAAACCGAAACACAGAAACAGAGGAAAAACTGATTGCATGGAAGGTGCTCTTCCTTCAAATATCATATCGACCCTGTGCAAGGTTGGAAATACACCTTTAGTATTTCCTTAATCCTTTTCCCAAGCTATCCTCAAGAGCAGTCAGGGACCTGTTGCAACAGAGAGGGACAAACTAAGATGGAGTGTGGCTGTCCAGTGTCCCAGCCAGCACTGGCTGAGGTCCCTCCCCAGGGTAATGTTCTTCACTGTTCTTGCTGCCAACTTGTCAGCTCCCCTCCAAATACCAAAGGTCTGGACCTTCTTTCCTTCAAGAAAAGCCATGCTTTCTTGCCTGGCTAAGGTTCAGCCCAGCCCTGCTGGAATAAGCTTTTGAAGGAATGAAGGCAAGGCCACAGACAATCCTGACAATGACTTAGGTTTTCTACACATAAACCCACCAGGTACCCTGCCCTGATCTCCAGGGTCTCCAGCATTTCATTTACACAAGTAAATTAAATAGTGCCAGGGGGCCAGGTGAGCATAGTCACAGGGTCTCTGGTGTGTTTTTGGACTCAGACCCTGATAAGAAAATCCTGGTGCAGTTCGATTGTTAACACAGGCCAGGGATCTTTCTCAGCTGACAGCTTGTTCATGACCATCAGCCTTGGAAATGATGGCAATTTGTCCATCTGGACGTGGGCTGGTCAATAGCACTTGACCTTGGTACTAATGAGTGTTCCTACAAACACTGAATTTACCTGTGTAGATGGAGCCCAAGCGGATGCCTCTACTTGCACAATTATGTCTACCTGAAGAGCTCATGAGTCTTTATATTCACAACCTGTCTTGTAAATACTGTATACAAGCCATCACTGTACTTGGAGGAAAAAACTACGGAGAAGATTCGGAGGAAAAAGCTACAGAGAAGATTCAGAGCTGAGTTCACTTGCAGTTTCCATACCTTAATTCATCAAGGCCCAGGACAACCTTTAACTGTCCCTGTGCCTTTGACYCTTATGAAACCTGTCAGCCCAAACTGAATCTGTGTGCATATTTTGACTTACTAACCTGGTGAGGTCAATCTGTGAACCACAGAAACAGGCAGAGCTCYCTGYACACTGCTGAARTGACTCACACTTCAGTTTCAGAAAGTCTCATCTTTATTTTTTTCCTACTAAATTCTGATGATCTTCTCATAAGGTCACGTGCTCAGGTGCTCGAATAGGTACCCAGGGTTTTTCTACAGGATACCCAGGACACCCCTGTAGACTCACAGAATCACTTAGGTTGGRAAAKATCTATAGACATGGTGCTGGCCARWGAGGCARAAGGTTAGAGTGCCTCCCCTCTTTTCTGAGGCAGCAGCTGAAGGTCTGGATGTCTCAGGTGGCACCACATTGAAGAATCTGAGATCGTCTCAGCAGCATGAACCTCCACAAGGGTGTTTTGGTGTGTAAGGACAGACAAGTGGGCAAGGCAAAGTAAGCATGTTGCCTGCATTAAATATAAATCAYAGAATCATAGAAAGGCCTGGGTTGGAAGGGACCYTAAATATCATCTTGCTTCTCCTTCTCATTGCCATGGGCAGGGACACCTTTCCCTAGATAAGGTTGCTTAGGGCCCCATCCAACCTGACCTTGGACACTTCCAGGGATGGGACATCCCCAACTTYTCTGGGTAACCTGTGCCAGAACCTCACTGCCCTCACAGTAAGGAATTTCTTCCTAGTAACCAATCTAAATCTCTCCTCTTATTTTAAAATTGTTCTCCCTTGCCCTATCACTATCTACCTGTGTAAAAAAAAAAAAAAATTGCTCTGCCTCTTTTTTATAAGCCCCCTTAAGTACCGTAACACTGCAGTGAGATCTCCCTGGAGCCTTCTCTTCTCCAGCCTGAACAGCCCCAGCTCTCTCATCCTCTCCCCATAGGAGAAGGGCTCCACCCTTCTCCTATCATCTTTGTGTCCTTCTCTAAAGAACAGGTCCATGTCTTTCTTGTAAAGGCAGAAGCAGATGTTACCTAAATGCTGATTGTTTGTGAAAAGCTGAGAGGCAGCTGTGAACACACACCACTATAATTGTGTTAGGAAACTCAGGTCATTTCAATAGGGCACTTGACATCCCWTACTGATGTGTCAGTGGCTCCATCCACACAGCTGTCCCTTCCCAGTAGCATGCCTTTAACTTTAGTRGGAGAACTCAATAAATGTGCAGTATTACATTGCATGTATCTCCTTTTAATGGRTTTACCAATGGAAAGACTTATAGGCAGAGAGCTTGTTCTGAGTAATGCCTCCAAACTATGCAAAGGACCCTGCCTTAAGCAAGATTTGCTCTTTGTATTGACTCGATGACTCTTTGAGACAGTCTCAAATGCGAAATAAGATGGAACTTCACCTACACACGCATAGTAAAAACTCTGTCACTCCTGTTCCTGCACCTCACACTCAAGTCCRTGTAATGCACAGCACACAGAAAAAGGGATGTGTCCACATAATGTTTTCCTATTCGCAGCCAGTTTGCCATCTCCCTCCTCTGTACACAACACACACTAATACTGGGTTGCTTTACGTGTATTTCACAGCCTGCAGGGAAAGAAACCAGAGGGAGTGCTTTCCAAACGGCTAGTGCCTTCACATTTCATCTGTGCCGCGGGAAGCGCCTGACATGAGTTTCAGTGCTATAAATCCCTTCTCCAGGAGATGGTGCTCCTGCCCTGGGAGAGCCCTGCCCGCACGCTTCCAGATGATGCTCGGTGCCGCCGCAGCCTCCCGGCCCTTCTGCTGAGCTGGGATGGGTGACCCTGTGAGATGGGCTCTTCTCTGAGCTTMTCGTGCTGCTCAGCAGCTGAAGGAGAAAGAGGCCCAGGGCATGAAGTGTTTACAAAACAGAAAGTTGGAAAAGGCAGGATGGAAAAGGAAAGCAGCAATYGTGGAGTTAAAATGCAGAACTGGATAGGATAYCAGAAGRTGCCAGTGGTAAGAATTAGCTTRTGAACTGCTCASTTTGCCCCATGGTCTGTGCTAGTTYCTGTGGGGCCTTTCAGGTRAGAATCATCTCTCCTGKGGGCSCAAACCACCCACATCTGTCATGGAAGGACTTGCTGTCCTGGCAGGAAGGTGAGGGACAATCTTTGACAGAAGTGACGCAGATCATGCAAAGCTGCAATCAGAAAGGACTTTGCACCACATCTTTTTCCTCACCCACAYACCCACCTTCCTCCATTCYTTCTCCTCCTCCTCCTCAGTACAGCTGCAGGCACAGAGGAGTGAAGGGAGGAGGATTGAGCTGGAGCTGAGGGGTGACAGGTCCTCTCTGTCCCTCTGCACACCTCAGCTGACCCCCAGGGCTTGGTGGTGTCCTCAGAGTAACTGTCCAGGAAATGAAATTKGACAGAATTCAGTTCCATTTGTCAGGTCTATAGCAGAAAAAAAAGCATAGGATTAGAGCACTGAAGTGAACGAGAGAGAAAAAGTAACAACAATGCCAAAGGATGGGAGGATAACTAAAAGGGAAAAAAAAAACCCCAAACACCTTCCTTCCATGCTCACAGAGGTGGATACCTGCATCCAGAAAGTTATGAGTAACTGGAGGTTTTTTTGGAGTTATTAYCAAAAACTGGAGTTATTGGTAAGACTTTGCATTGAGATAGAAAGCAAGAACTTGGTTTTGTTGTGGAGAAATTCTGTCTCAAKTGGCAGAGAAGTGAGCCTGACACAACAGTTGTGAGCAGCACTGGCTGAGAAGGGATGGGGAGAGGGCAGAGGAGGAGTCTCCTTGGGAGAGTTGGGAACTGGAAAGATTGGGGAGAGTTACTCTGAGCAATGTTCCTTTTCTGGTGTTCCCTTGGGCACCTGCTGGCAAATACTCTCCCAGCCAGGTCTCCCCTTCAAGTCCTGATACCTCCAAATCTGAGGAGCCTTTGCAGAAGGGCTGGGAGCTGGAGGACAAGAAGTTGGAGARGAACACAATGATATGGGAAATCAATGAGAGAGAAAAAGACTGACACAATTAAATCAAAGGATTTAATACATAAAAATAGGGAATCATGGAGCAGAGCTTGAGGAGATCTTTAGGACGGTGCTTTCCCTGGTGACATCTCACAGGGATGAGGCAGCTGAGGGCTTTCTTCACCTCTGTAGCAGCTGTCTCAGCTGGACTCTGTTAATGTTGTGGGAACTGTTTTCTGGAGGTACTGCTCTCTCTCCAGGAACTGGTAATGGGAAGAAGGTGATTAGTTAGGCTGAGAAGGAAGCCAGAATGAAGGGAACTGAGTCCCACCCCTTCCAACTAGACTCTGGCCTAGAGTACCACTGTGAGGACACTTGGGGTGAGTCCTCACCATGACGCCGCATCTGTGCTTGGTGCATTGACAAATTACTTGCTGACTTTGCACTTTTCAAAAAGCTAATGGGCTTTTTAATTTTTTTTTTTTAAATTGACTGAGTGCTCAACTGTGTTTTGACTCACAATTTTCAGGTGGCTTATGCCAGACCCTGTCAACCAGATGCTGAATAGGACAATTTTCCCTGAGGGGATGTYGGAAAGCCTTTTTCCAGAAGCTTTTTTGTTTCCAGAAGGATTGAACTCTCAGCAAAGTGTTTCCATAAGTCTCCTGTCCCCCAGCTCGAGCACAGTGCTCAAATAGAAAGTGATGTGAGACGAGCACAGCTTTAGGCAGCCAGACTGTGCTGATGTCAGGTCTCTGAGCCTGAAGCAAAGCAGCCTGCGGGGTCCTTGAATCCATCTGATGGCTCATGCATGGAGTTTGTACCTTGATTTGTCTTATCTTCCCTGGCTATCCCTGTACAGACAATCAGAAAGAATTCAGCTTGGCTTCAGTTTAAGTGAGTTTTGGAAGGAGTTGCTGGAAGATTTGGAAGGAAAACGATGCTGTTGCTTAGCTACTTGCTGAGCTGGCCCTGCTGTCACTTGCAGCCATCTCGGTAGAAGACATTTGTTAAGTGARGCCCCAAGAGGCTTCTTGTGTGGCCACTACATGAAAACACACTGTTCCAAATAGCCACTGGCATCAATAGTCTGATCACTCTGAACTTGCTCAACACTTGCAAAGTTGGTGGAGCCCCACTGGCTCAGCCAACAGAAACAGCCACAAACACCTCTGGTTCTGAAGCGTGGAGGGGAYTTGTCACTGCAGCTTGTTTCTATTCCATCAGAAAGGGCTGATGACAGGAAGGTGGAGGTGCATAGCTGTGGGAATGTGGCTGCGACAGCAGGCACATGGTTACTCCTTGAGGATTTCTCTTCTGCCTCAGTTTCCTCCTTTGAGAAGTGGTCTTCCGTGCCTTCCAGTTAAATCAAATTCATTACTGTGGTGAACAGCATCAGTAGGGCAGACCCTCTGCCAGGCTGGGATCTTTCCCACAGCTGCACAAGACAAGGTTGCCATGGTGGACATGGATTCACCCTGACCAGGACTCAACCTCTGTGCATGGAAATGATTCAGTGCTCCACATACAAAGATCCCCAACCACCATGGACAGTACAGGAGGGCAAGCACGGCAGTGCTGGGCACAAAAATAGGAAGCAGAGGCAGGGGGACTGCAACTGACGGGACAAGCCGAAGTGTCAGCCAGGCAGGAATGATTCCTTCCTGATCCTGAAGCAATCAGCATCCAACAAATGTTCCCAGTAAGAAAACTGGCTTAGTGAGATGACTGTCCCCTTCTTTCCAAAAACCTGACCAGAAGGGTCTGTTGGTCAAGGAAGGGAAAGYGTGCAGTGGGACATGGTGCAAGCTGTTTCAGGAGTCAGGATTCATCCTGGGCATACAGCCATCAGCTTCATGTTATTTGGGACTGGTTCTTAGGGAAAAATTAGAGGTAAATGGGGCCCTTTATCTTCATCTTAGGTTTTGGCACACTTCTGATTTAATACTCAGTGAACAGGGTGTCAGGACAGTCTCAAAACTGTGTTTTTCCACCCATGATGGAGATATCCAGAGGATTTCTAAGTGTAAGAGCAAAAAGACATGGAGCAAGTGAGCAGGGCTGGAGCCAGGATCACCACATTGCTTGAGGGGCCCCATGGGCAGGAGCACATCGCTGTGCCCACAGCAGTGAGGAGTGCCCTGAGGAGGAACAAGTCTATTTGCTGGTGAAGCYGAACGGACATAAAATCTCCCTCAGTTATGTGGGTGTTTTTTTCTGTATAAACTTGCTAATTGAGTTGTAAAATAAAACTGCAGCCTTTCCTCTCCAATTTCTGCTGCTGCAGCAGCGTGCTAATTTGGGTTTGGAAGGGGGCTGGTAGAAGGTGGCTCTTTGCCAGCGTGAAATTATGCGCAAAAGTTTTGCAGTGGGAGAGAGGGGAGCCCGTCCCAGCACAGGGAAGGACTGGGGGCAGGAGCTGCTGTGCYGCTGTGCAGRGCTCGGGRGGCTTGGGAAGGTCCTGCAGCTGGGCTGGGCTGGGCTGATGGAAATTCAAGAAAGCCCAAAAGGGTTTAAATGAGGCTGCAGTGGAGARCAGATGGGAAAGTCAGTGCTTGTGCATCTTGATAGACGCTGTGTCGTTGAGAGGATGAGCTCTGGGGTTTCACATCTACCTTTTGGCACGGCCGGGCAGGATTTGCTGCTTGGGCTGATGTACCTGTGTGTGTATGTGTGTGTATGTGTGTGTGTATGTGTGTGTGTGTGTGTGTGTGGGTGGGTGGGTGTGGGTGTGGGTGTGTGGGTGTGTTCATGTGCCTTCTGGTGCTCACAGACGTGTGCTCGTGTCCCTGGGGCTGTGTGGGGATGTGTGTGCCTCTGTCTGGGTCTCTGTGCAGACAGTGACGATGGGGATCTGGCTCTTGTCACTGCGCAGGGGTGACACAAGGCTCTGTAATGCCTGTAATGCTCACTGTGCACAGGGACGAGGATRGTGTGGTGCAAACTGATGCAGAGGAACCCATTGCTCAGCTCTGCCAGCTCACACCAGGCAGGGATTTGCCCCTGGTGCCACACGGGGGGCTGAGAAGAGGATTGGCCTGTGGGCAAAGAAAATGGTGGAGAAAGAAAAAACACGAGGCACAGCTGTCTGCTGCATCAATGTAACTTTACTTTTTGAAAGATACACATCAAAAATGCAGTGACAGWCCAGTCCCAGGATATTTGGTGAAGCTTGGAGTTCCACATAAGTGGAACACACACCCCAGCGTGCAGGAGGACGTACAGAATTTGGGGGCCTGAAGTGACCCACACTCACCATTTTTTTTACCTTTCACTGTATTCCATAAAACTGTRTGGAATTATTCCAGGCAGGATGCTTCAAAAACCATTCTCTGGGCAAGAAGCCCAGAGATTTATGGACAGACTTCTCTGTCCATTTGACAGTCCTTCCCATCCCATCYATCGCTTTGCTAACCTTTTTGATCTGTTCCTCGGGCAGCAGTGAGAAGGGAGCGCTGCAGTGGGAGCATCAGGAGAACGGCTTGACAGCCTGGGGCTGCTTATCCAGGTGGGATTGGGCAGGACAGGACTGGACAGTGCTTTTCAGCCTTCCCCTCTTTGGGAAGAGATGCCCTGAGCACTCAGCCCTGCTGCCATGTTCTGATTCTGTGCGGGCTCCAGAATCAGCACCTTGATTGCTCTCTCAGCACCCTGGCCAGGGAGCAGTGAGGCCTCAGGGGCTGGAAGATCTTGTCAGATGGTTTTTTAGAATGAGCTTTAGTGTCTGATCAGCATCAGGCTGGACTTAAAAAGGGACTGACAAAAGAGTAACAGTTGATGAAGGCTTCCTCTGCCAGCCCTTCCTCTGCGTCCTGCCCCAGCTGGGTTGGGGCTCCCAGGGGTCACTGACTGCTGGGGTGGTGTTTGCAAGGCCCTGTGTGCACATGCTGAGTGTGCAAATGCTGTGTAAACCATGCCAACTCCATGTAGAGACTTGCAAGCCCTGTGCAAAGGCTGTGCAAACTGCAAGTGCTGTGCAAGGTGTGCCAATGGCTTCAGTCCTGGCTGTCCAGCACTGCACGGGACAGGGGTTTCTCGGGATGGGGTTTTCTCGGGATGGTGTCCTGGGAGCGGTGTCCATGTCTCTGCACAGTGTGTGTGCACATACCGAGCAAAGCCGCTGGTTGGCATTAGAAACCCGCTCGCGATACTGTGACAAAACACCTGTAAAATTACAGCAGAAAGAAATCCAAGAGGCTGCAGTGACAAATGCTCGTGAGAAGCGATTGTTTCGGGGGGAGAAGGGAAAAAAAAAGCCGTGTTTGTTTTGGCGAAACACCTACATTCCTTCAAATAAATCATCGCAGCGCTTGTTTTTGTATTTGCGGAGAAATCGCAACAGACATAACCAGGGACTTAAGAGACTTGAAATAACATCCTAGTAAATACCCCACTTTGTTATTTTAATCGAGACCCAAGGAAACATCTGAATTTTACCAAGGAAACCCTCCGAGCGAGGGAAAACATCAGCCCGCAGCCCGGCCGGGGCTTTGTTTTGCTGCGGTGTTGGACTCCCGAGGAGGAATTACCGGGGCCGAGGGAAGCTCGGGGCAGCCCGGGGCACCACGGAGCGGTGCGGGGTAGCCCGRGTCCCCGGGGCCGCCGCACAGCGGATCGGTCCAGCTCTCCCGGCCGCTCCCGGCCCGGCCCCGCMGCCAGCATCACCCYGCGGGCCAGTGTGGGGGGAAAGGGATCCACCCGAAACGTGGGGTGGCAGTTCCTCCGTTTGAAACAGAGCCGGGGCTGCCCCATCTCCAGTGTGGACCGGGGCTCCCTCCCCAGTACAGGGCGGCGGGTGATCCCCTCCAATACGGGGTGAAGTTTCTCGGTCCAGTCTTCGGTGTGGGGTTCCCCTTTCCGAAATAAAGCAAACAGAGATGGCAGTGCCTCCGCAACCTCCCGCCATCCCGAGCGTTCCAAAGTCGGACACAACCTCATCCCATCCCACAGTCGGGCTGCGGTGACGCCGTGGCACGGGGCTGTGGGACACGGAGCTGTGGGACTCGGGGCTGTAGGACACGGGGCTGTAGGACACGGGGCTGTGGAACACGGGCTGTGGGACACGGAGCTGTGGGACACGGGGCTGTGGGACACGGGGCTGTGGGACACGGGGCTGTGGGGCGCAGCTCTCCCGCCAAATCAGGGGCGCGGGGGAGGCCGCAGCCTTCAGGGGTCTCTCACCTGCCGGGGCAGGCGGGGCGGGGTTTGAGGGGGTGTCCGGGGCTCTCTCACCTGCCGGGGCAGGAGAGGCGGGCTCCGATGGGGGGCCCGGGCGGCAGAGGCGGGGGG